>NC_090842.1:30387500-30687500 GCF_028021215.1 Eschrichtius robustus | reverse complement strand
AAGTGTGGGACAGAGTGATTATAACACGTTAGACTTGCAGATGGTTCAGTCCACTGTGTGTTTGGGTTGGGAGACCTGTGGAGACCATTCAGAGTAGAAAGAAGAGAGAGTCTTATGCAGTTTTCACTCATCCCTTAGAAATGGTTAATAAAGGTCCCCAGCCTTGGGTGCTTAAATTTCTCAACTCCACTATGTGGGTAGAAACCACAGCCTGGAACAGCCTGCAGGACCCTCCTCATGTCTCCACACCCTTCCCCATCTCTTCTCTGCACAGCAGCCGGAGTGACCTTTAAAAACGTAGATCAGATCATGTTTTCTCTGCTCAAGACACTCAAATGGCTCCCATTTCACTACGAATAAAATTATCACCACGGCCGACAAGGCGCTACGTGCCTCCACTCCTGCCCAGACCTCCGGTCACATCTTGTACCCCTTGTTCACTCCGCTGTAACCACACCACCCCAGGCACACTCCTGCCTCAGGACTTGGCACTGGCTGTTCCATCTTCCTGAAATGCTTTTCCTCCAAATATATGAGAGTTCACACCCATCTGCATTCCAGCTTTGCTCAACGGCATCTCCTCAGATGCTCTGAGGGCTCTGTCCTCACCACTCTGTTAAAAATAGAACCTTCTGTCGCTCTCTAGTCCCTTGGTTTTTTTCCTTCATTTTATTTCTGACAGTATTTTATATACTAATTTGTTGATTTGATTGCCGTCTATCTCCCCTACTACTCCTTAAGACCAAGGACTTTGCCCCCTGATCCGCAGGGTTCAGCACAACATAATAGATACTCAAGAAATATTTGTTGGATGGATGGATAGGTGGTTGGATGAAAGGATGAATGGAGGATGGAAAGATGAGTGGATGGATGGATAGATGGAAAGATCGGTGGATGGATGGATGGATGGAGGATGGATGGATGGGTACATGGGTGAATGGATGGATGAATGAAAGGATTACACTCTCTCTTCACAGTGAAGGACTTGGTCATTGGTTCCTAAAATTGGGCTATTTACCGATTTCCTTTATGATTTTTGCCATATCTGTACACTGACCTTACTACAATGACTTAATGGCTTTCTTTAAATACGCACACTTTTATTTAAAAAAAAAAAACTATGCGGTGCCATAAATGGAAAAGAAGGCAAATATGAAAATTAAATAAAAAGAAAGTAAAGCAATGTTATTAAATTCCAGAGAGATTCTGTTGCCTACTGAAGAGTTGAACCTTAGGCCACTGATCTTTGGGAAAGGGGCAGGTTAGCTAGTGTTGGAGGGACGTTAAGAGACATACTAGCACCCAGCTGAGACTTTCTTCCAGATGGAGGTAAAGGGATTAAAGACTAGAAAAGGGAGTCTTTATCGCTATGGAAGTCTCTGTTATTTAATGCTCCACCTAAAATCTTTTCACCCCCCCCCCCTTCAGCGACATGTGTCCTACGCTTGGAAACACCAACCCAGGTAACGCTTACTGACACTATATCGTATCCTGTTTCTTTAACATCTTTTTAACTAAAGGTTTCCATTAATTTGCTTCCTGTTTCTTTGCTTCTTTCTTCTAAAAAGCAGGAGGAAACAAGAAAACACTGCAACCACCTTACAATTCTGAGTGTAACTCACCCTGAGTGGATCTTACAGTCTAAGGAGAAAGAAAAAGGATTCAGGCCTTGTATAACAGAAAGTCAGAACTCAACCACACAGACATTCCCCACGCCCACATATTTGACAGCACAGACAAAACACCCAGATTATCGACCATTTCTTCTTTTCATCCTCATGACCTGAGCTCATGTAGCCGAAACTCAGTTAAAAGCAAGGCTGGGCTAACAGCAAGTGGGCCACGTTGGCTCAGGGGAGCGCTAGCTCAGAGAGCTGGCAAGTCTTTGCCTTACAGACCACTATTATTCCTTCCTGGGTTAGCTTTCAGCACATGCCTTGGTTTCCATGTAAGATGATAAGGCCTCTGTGTTCTTTCACATGTGGACTAAAGACTTCCGAATACTTAGATGAAGAAATCAGGCCCTAATGATGGCAAAATATTTACACACTGATTTAAGCTTGTTCATGGAATTGGGGATAAGGAACATTTCTATCAGAGAGAGGGGGAAATCAAAGAGATCAGAGCCACGGTGGCATTCCAATGGTATTTATTTAGGTCGTGGAGGCTAAATATTCACCTCCCCCACTTTCCTTTTCTTTTCCCCTGGATAATTTTGGGAAATCCTCAAGTTGCCAGTACGAAAACCACCAGCATTGTGTTGGGGAGGGTGTGTGTGTGTGTGTGTGTGTGTGTGTGTGTGTGTGCGCGCGCGCGTCACGGGGAGAGTCAGATAGTACAACAGCCATCTAAAAAATTTTAAAATAAATAAAATTTATTTTATTTATTGGGTCTGTGTTGCTGCGCACGGGCTTTCTCTAGTTGCAGAGAGCGGGGGCTACTCTTCATTGCGGTGCACGGGCTTCTCACTGCAGTGGCTTCTCTTGTTGCGGAGCACGGGCTCTAGGCACGCGAGCTTCAGTAGTTGTGGCACACGGGCTCAGTAGTTGTGGCTCGCGGGCTCTAGAGTACAGGTCAGTAGTTGTGGCGCATGGGCTTATCTGCACCGCGGCATGTGGGATCTTCCCGGACTAGGGCTCGAACCCGTGTTCCCTGCATTGGCAGACGGATTCTTAACCACTGTACCGCCAGGGAAGCCCAACACACAGCATTTTAAAAAGACTTACAAATGCTAAGAATGATATTCACGGAAGCGTTTTCTGGGCTCTGGTGGGAGACATTACAGTCAGGCATTATAACAATTTATTATTTGTCAGCATTAACTGAGCATGTATTCGAGCCACCATGGTCCTAAGTACTTTATACATATTAGCATATGTTATGTCCAAAGCCCAATAATAAATGTGTTATTATTTACATTTTAAATACAAGTAGAAAACTGAGTCACGCAGTTGATAAATGGTAGAACTAGAATTCATATCCAGGTTGTCTGGTACCCTAGCCTCTGACTTTCCCAGTTTTAGCCCTGCATGTCCTTTATCCTGGGCACCCGCCCAGTGCCAGGCAAACTGGCACAGCTGGTCATCCCGCCTGTAACACTAACCACTATACTTGACCTCCTCCCATGTACAACTTCTTAGACGTAGGACGTAGTCATATTCTTGCAACTTCCAACACCACTGTCCAACTCAATAAACATTTTCAACCATCAGCTGTGATCAGAGCTTTTTGCCAAGTGCAGCAGAGATCCGGAAATAAATGAAGATGTAAACCCTACTTTTTAGGCCACTCATAAGTAACATAAGGGGAAGGAAATATATGTTATTTCCTCAAAAAGTCGTGCAGTATCTTCTGGCACTGTACCGGTACGAATACCAGATTTCTGGGTTAATCTGTGTATAACACAGATACTGGTTTTCAGCTGGCGGCACAATTATTTCCTCTGACAGGACAACATCTTTGTGAGAACAGTGTGGGGCTGGGGTGCTTGGAGCTGCTCATCCATGCAAAGAATTCTTGTCAAATATTTTAATGAGAAGCAAAGCATGGCAGTCAAGATGAAAATCCAAGGTGACCTTGAGCTTGGCAACACACTGCCGATCACCTTCTGGTTTTTTAAGGTCTTTTTGTGACGACGATGATGATTTGTTTACAGAGTTCCTCTCCTCATGAAGGAAAGAAGGAGAAACAGGTTTAGAGACCACCTTACAGAAAGCATCTTTGTCCCAACATTAAACCTTCATTCTAGTGGACATTGGATATGCAGCATCCAAAGCCCTTTTCTCCTTGGAAGAATCCCCATTGGCTATGTCGTAGTAGGAAGTCACGTTGCCCTCGTCATCCCCTGGCAGGCAGGGGGCATGCCTACCCTCAGCCAGCCTGATGTTCCCATGCAGGTCTTTGCATCCTGCATGAATGCCACAAAGATGAAGGTACAGTTAGGAATTCCCTCACAGCAGTGATGTTCAGAATCAGTGACAGTGGCCTCCCCAGAAGGTCTCGTTAGAGATATGGAAGGCACCATCCCTCCTATCTGGGTTTCTGAATTTTTCTCCAGCCTGGTTCTCTTGGTCTCTCTCTCAGCCAGAGCTGATGTTCAGTGGATCTGCATTAGTGAACCCGTGCCAGAGGTGAAAATGTTGAAGTACTTCTGCTCCCATCAGTAAATAGCTATGGCTCCAAGCTCCCCAACTGTATGTACCTGCTGCCCCGGCTAAGGCCCCTTCCTTGTAACCTGCCCAGCTTTCCCCATCATCCGGAAACCTAAGGGTTAACTCCCAGAACAGCAGGAGGCCACCAGGAACCTGTTCCAGCCCCCTTCTGACTGGACAGTGCCAGGCCCTATCGGTTACTATTTTGAATATCAATTCTACACACCCCGATAAACTTTGACTAAATTCCCCTTTCTACTTAAGATAATAGAATCCACTTCTATGTTTGCAACCCCAAGCCCTCACTGATACACACACTTACACACATTTAATTTTATGCAGACTGTATCCAAGGAAAGAAAATCTGGTTTTTGGCAGGAAGGGAAAAATGAGGTACAGAAATACACCTTCTGTGAGGGAGTTATGTGAGAGTACTATACGTTGGCATGAAAATGTTAAGAAATGAAATTGAAATTAACATGCATTTGATGCTTACGGGGATGCAAATGTCTTTCACATACCGTATCTCATTACAAAGCACTTTGCTATCCCCTCTGCATTTGAGACACAGGTTAAGGCATGCATGTTCTATATTATCTCAGTTTACAGTAAGGAGTGACTCTGATCACGCAGCCAGGATAGGACAACAGGGGTTACCAGATGAGCCTCCTGATCTCAAATACTTCCTGTTTCATCTGTACCTTGTTGCTTCTCTAGGTGGGCTGTTCCCCATGGCTAAAAAAGTACAGAAGTCCCCTGCCTGCAAGATCAGAAATTGCACTACTTCTCTTCCCTCTTTGGATTAAGGTATAGTCTCTAAACATGTTTTTCAAGCTATGTTTAAATGACATTAATCCAGAGTACTTCAACAGGAATTACTTTTTAAATTACTTTAAAAAGTACTTTAAAAATTAGCTAGCTGCTATCTGAGAAAGCAGAGCATCGAGGGAATGGGAGCCTCAAAAGGGCCACAGGGCCTTTGCACTTGCTATTTCCTCTTCCTGGAAACCAAAAGTGGTTCATAAACTCTGATAAAGGTAAGTGGAATTCTACTGTTTTGACTTTTTCTTTTCCCACCTACCACCATCAGTAACAACAGCCCCTTGGCATGGTGGAAGGAAATGGAATAAAGATCAGGGGAAAATGTCAGGGAGAGAGAGAGAGTATAGGTTGAAAATTCTCTCCTGGTGATTTGGATATAAAACCCTTTCCTTCCTTTTCAACTGCAAAACTGTTCAGTCAACAGAAGATTCTTGCAGGAGTTTTTGGTCAATTCCTAAAAGTTAGTTTCCTACGATGGACCTAACTTAAGCATAATTACAGAAATTAACTTCATTTAATCAAGGTAGAGTAGGTGGGTGTGGGGTTATGGGGGAGCAAATCATCTAACCTGAAGCAAACCTGATTAAGATCTTTAGAAGCCCTAAACCCTGAAAATATTACGGTGCTCCCTTGACCTACCATATAGACTTCAAAAACTTATAAAACCATAAAATATGAAACTTATCCAAAACATGTTGGCTGATATAAAAAATAGCTCATTGGAAGAATTTCTTCATGCAAAATTCTGGCTAAGCTCATCGAAACAAAAATTTCTATGGTGCCTCTGTTTTTCTGGTGCCGCAAGCACATGTGTTGTTGGTCTCTCAAGCTCTCTGGCACTCACTGGGAGTCAGAACCCTGTGTCCTAGACCCCATTTATGAACAGTGCGGTCCTGAGTTAGCCTCAGCTTCCTCAGACACAACATTCGTAATGTTTACCTGCGTCCTGCAGTGAAGTATGTCTATGGCACTGCTTGCGACACAGTAAAGGGCTATACAATGTAGGTTGTTATTAGTTCTGAGACGTCAGTGAGAAATAGATTACAGGGATATACTCAATGCTCCTAAGAGCTGGAAAAAGTCTATGACTCCAAAAACATGTTGATGCCCTGGGAGCAGTAAGGTAGGGGAAACTGTAAGAGGTTTTTATGATGTTTTGAAATGGGGTCACTTGCAGCCTTGACATTTGTTGGTGAGGTTAGGAAAAAGGCATTTTCAGTCTCAGAGAATGTATGTGACATGAACCCACGATCAGAAGTTACTAGATGATGCCTACCAAAAGATGGGGACAGGAAACAAAGATCTAACCTAATAAGGAGACTAAAGGGGTCCCCTGGGATGATGGTGAAGAAAGACCAGGAAGGCAGTCTAGAGGGCAGCCAGTCCAGAGTGAGCAGGAGAATGGGGTGGTGCTGGAGACCACAGGGATGTCTCCTAGAAGAATCCCAAACTGATGAAATAACAGATGTGTTTAAAAATGTGGAGAAGACAGTCACAGTTTTGATAGCCTGCAGGTGAACTACTGAGACGTACCTAGAAAACAAGGCTATTAGCAACTCCAGAGAAAACAAAAAGTTATACAAGAAGGAAATGTAATCATAATATAATCAATGGCTCAATCGTGGGTTATACAGACATTATCAAAATAAGATAAATGCCAAATATTGAACTAAATACAAATTGTGACATAACTCATTGGGAGGAAGGGGGCTGGAAGTGGGCCTGTGTTGCCAGGCGTGTGTGTGTACTGGGGGCAGTGGTAGGGAAATGCATTAAGAGCCAGAGCCTCGTATTCTACAGTAGAAAGTTAACAGACAACACCTAGATTTCAAAATAAAGAAAAAGCTCTACAGACGTGATTTAGAAAACATGGAAATATGTGCACAGAGATACATCAGAAAGAAATGAGTCACTTGTAGAGAGTGGGATTGGGGTGGGTGAACAGGGAACTTGGAGAGGCAAGGGGGCGCTTTACTGAATTTATTTAGAACTACGAACATGTATAATTTTGGGGGAAAGTTTTTAATTCAAAAAGAAAAGAGGGGAATCTAGGCCAAGATGGCAACAGACAGGATGGAGGTTGGCACTCCTGAGCCACAGACAAGGAGGAATTAAAGCAGAAAGTCCAGCGGAGGCATTAAGAGCTGCCAGACCTCCATCTTGACTCTGTCTTCGCCTGGGAATTAATAGCTTACAATGAACATCACTACCTGGGAAAGGCCTGGCCGGCGCGCAGGGTCGGCACTCCGCAAACACGGACGACAGCAGTAATGAAGCTGCCAATCCCAGGGGCACGCGGGGGACACATCTGCCACAGCTGGCCTCGCGAACTGTCAGCTCTCTTAAATGCACATTGCCAGGCTCGGGGAGGCTGTCATCTCTCCTCCCCAGCGTACCCTCGCTGGTGACTATAACTGCTCATTTCCACAAATTAGATCCCAGTATGTCCCAAATGGATTTTTTTTTTTTTTTTTAATGAAAAAGGTGCTACTCTGAGTTAGGATAAAATTCTTGGAGAGCCCACATACTTGTCAGGAAATGAGTTCTTAATCTGGAGTCTAGGGAAAGAAGTCTTGGTGGGTTCGATGACCTCCCTGAAAATCTATGTCAATTTGCATATGTATGCAGATGTGCGTTTATTTTTGTGCAGGCTCCATACTTAACTGTGCCAACTAGACTCAAACTACTAGATACCAGGCCAGGATGAAGTGATGTCACCATTTTAGGGCGTCTCACCTATAGAGACTCTGTGGAAAGAGGAAGCACTGCACCGTCTCTAGGCTTCCTGGTCATCCCTAGCGTTGTTATTTCAGGTTTCTGCATCTTGCAGGAGTGGATCAGCGCAGCGGGGATGTCAGCCTAATGCAGCAGGAAAGGTGCAAGGCGCCATGGAGACCTGAACAATGCTTCACTTTCCAGCGGGACCCCGGGGTTTATGACACACTCCGCCCCCGCTGCCATGTTGCCTGGCGACCCTTCAGCAGCCTGGGAAAGAGGCAGCCTCTCAGAGATCCACTTAGGGGTTATGGGTGGAGGCTGAGATTCCCCAAGCACAGGAGGCTGTGAGGGGCACAATGGAGCCATTTGTAGTGAGGACCTCACTGCCGGGAACCCACAGAAGCGCTGAAGAGGCACTGCTGTCAGGGTCAGTCGGCTCTGGGTCCCATTTGTGCCATCTTAGCAAATTGACTTTGGGCTAGTGGTTTAACGCCTGAAGCCTCAGTTCCTGTTAAATAGGAATCATTTCACCCAATTCTGAGGACCATATGATGATGTTAAAGTGTTCGCTGCTGGGGAAATCACTAGCATTCAGTAGACAGTTGCTAGTATTCCTGTTTTAAAAATGTGTAAATAAACGTCATGGAATCTCACCTTTTACAGTATTTTAAGGAGAGAATAATTTAACATTATATATTTTTTCATTCCAACAGTAATATTTCTGCGTAACTCATGATTACCTTTCTTACCTTTAGCCCAGTGGTTCTCAGCTGGTGGGAGGAGAGGTGTCGTGCCGCAGGGGACATTTGGCAGTGTCTGAGATATATTTGGTCATCACAACTGGGGGCGAATGCTACTGGCATCTAGTGCGCGGAGGCCAGAGATGCTGGTAAACATCTACAATGCCCAGGACGGCTCCCATAGCAAAGACTTATTCTGCCCCAAGCGCCAATAGTACTGAGGTTGAAAAAGTCTGCTCTAGCGTTAAATATGAAACTTAAATCGGAAACATACAGTCCAAGGACCCTGTTGAGCATTTCGTTCTTGGAAGAGGCGGTGCCTTGATTTTAAGAGCAGTGTTTCCCGCTGCCCAGCCTGTCATTTCTACTCTGATGACACTCAGTGAGAATGAATGACAGCGTTACCGCACCGGTGCAGGATGAGGCTGCCCGAGACTGGTGGGTACCCCATTGGATGGGCAAAAAGAGCCAGCTATTGTTTCAGATTTTTTGTAGAGGCAACAGCGCTTTATTCGTTTCCCTTTTGTCATGAATCTGAACGTTCTGTACTAAATCTATTTTCAAAGGTAAATTCATACCTAAGATATTTTTAAAGCACCAGAGTGCAGTTTTGCAAATATGACTTTTTAATACCCCGCTCCCCCAAACCTCAAAGACATCATTCTAGAATTAGGCTGGTTCTGACTGAGTCTGTTGACACTAGTATTAAACAATCATTTTCATATCATGGTTTTTGAACTGTTGACCATCCTTGCAAATTACCATCTTGGAAACCATTGTACACAGACCAAAATTTCAGTTAAAGGGAGCTAGATTGTCTGTGCAACAGAAACCTGCTTGTTTCTGATGGGGTTTCCAAAATGGAAAGTCTAAATTATAAATATAATAACATTGCCCACACTTTCCTTTCTCTTCTATTATAAATGCATATTCAGATATGTTAATATAAAGATGTACAATAATACAGAAAGGGCACCCAAAGTGACAGGAGGACTCCACTGGTGGAATGGTAGGTTTTCGTCCGGGCTCCCTGAGCCAGCCATCTTCCAAACCCCTCATCAGTCTTCTGTGTGAAAATCTTCGCTAAGAGTCAAGTCTCAACTGATAAGGCCTTGGAGACATAATCATTTTCCATTGACAGCACCTTGCAACCAATTCACCAACATTTTCATATTAATATTGAGCAATTTCCCTACATTCTAATCCATCAAAGTAGGCTATTAATCCTTCCTGTACCATTCTCTATTCAAATGCTAACAATTTTCTTCCCACAAGCTAAAACATTTGTCCGACAGCCTCTCACACAAAGACCCTGCATTGTTAGCAGTGATGGATCAGTGTTAATATGAAGGATGCAATGTAAATTATATCATTGATACTGTACATATGTAAAGGAAGAAAATCTTTTTAAAAGATCATTTGTATGCTAAAGATAATGAAAGTGATCCCCTGGTACAGCAACCTTAATTTTCCTTTCTAAGAGAAAAGAAGGTTCAGAGAATATGGAAGTCCATCATGATTTATAATGGTACAGATGCCATCATTTACTTCCCGAAAAAAATATACACCGTTTCTTTTAAAGAACTTATTGAAACGACTCAAGAAACCTTGTTAAAATATCTCTTAAGAATTGCACACTCCGTGGTTACCAGGAGAAGAGTATGGATAGCAGAGCTCAACTTGGGATGGAAAACAGATCGATCCCTCCATTTTGGGTGGTGAGTGGATGGATGATTTATATTCATTATCAAAAGCCATTAAATGGTATAGAAATTTGGGAGTGAATACACTTACGTCCCCATCAGGAGAGATGTGAAGTCTAGCACGTGTTAAGAAATGGGATAGGGCTTCCCTGGTGGCGCAGTGGTTGAGAATCTGCCTGCCAATGCAGGGGACACGGGTTCGAGCCCTGGTCTGGGAAGATCCCACATGCCGCGGAGCGACTGGACCCGTGAGCCACAATTACTGAGCCTGCGCGTCTGGAGCCTGTGCTCCGCAACAAGAGAGCCTGCCATAGTGAGAGGCCCGCGCACCGCGATGAAGAGTGGCCCCCGCTTGCCACAACTAGAGAAAGTCCTCGCACAGAAACGAAGACCCAACACAGCCATAAATTAATTAATTAATTAATTAAAAAAAAAAAAAAAAAAGAAAAGAAATGGGATATAAGTGTTGATGCTGTGAAAACACCTGGGCTCCACGTCATCGTAAACTCCTGAGGACAAGAATGGACCATCTACATGGGGTCCTGTCTTCTACTCCCAGGCTACCCAGAGAGTCAGAGGTCTTAAATAGGAAGTGAAGAAATCATTGCGATGCTTCATTCCCTCATGTTTATCTTCCACCTCCAAGTTCGCTGTTCTTCAGGGTTTTCCTTCTGTGTGAATGGCTGCTTGAAAGCAGATATCAGAATTCATCCTTGGTATCTTCCTCTCCCTCACCAGCCCCCACCTCCATCCAGTCTCGCCAAGGCTTGTCAATTTTTCCTGCAAAAACAGTCCTTTTCTGATGTGTCTCTCCATTAGCCATCTCCAGGACCTTCATCTGAGACACCACCATCTTTCATGTGGACTCTGGTTCAGCTGGTCTCCCTACAACCTTCACCCCCTTCCTAACAATGCATCCCAAAGGATCTTGAGATACAAATTTGATCATGTTACTTTACTGCTTTCAAAAAGGTAAATTAGGGCTTCCCTGGTGGCGCAGTGGTTGAGAATCTGCCTGCCAATGCAGGGGACACGGGTTCGAGCCCTGGTCTGGGAAGATCCCACATGCCGCGGAGCAACTGGGCCCGTGAGCCACAACTACTGAGCCTGCGCGTCTGGAGCTTGTGCTCCGCGACAAGAGAGGCCGCGACAGTGAGAGGCCCGCGCACCGTGATGAAGAGTGGCCCCCGCTTGCCGCAACTAGAGAAAGCCCTCGCACAGAAACGAAGACCCAACACAGCCATAAATAAATAAATAAATTTTAAAGAAAGGTAAATTAAACACACACACACACACATGCACACACACACACACACACACACACAATCAATGACCTCAGGATAATGTTGCAATGCCTTGCGATGGTCTGGCAAAACTTCCCTAACCTTGCTCCTGACTATCTCTCTGACCCCATCTCCTGCTGCTTAAGATGGAAATTCTTTCAGTTTATCAATGTCTTCTCTTCCAGGAGTCCTTGCATATGCTATTGCTTGCTGGAGAACTTTTACTCTTTGCCTGGTTAAGTGCTTTTTTTAAAAATTGAAATATAGTTGATTTACAATGTTGTGCCAGTTTCAGTTGTACTGGCTGGCGCAAGACGGCGGAGTAGAAGGACCCTGAGCTCACCTCCTCTCACCAACACACCAGAATCACAACTAACTGCTGAACATCCATCGAGAAAAAAGAACCTACCGAAAAAGATCTTCCACAACTACAGATGTAAGGAAGAAACCACAATGAGACGGTATGTATGGGGGCGCACACTCATGATATAATCAAACCCGTACCCCCAACCCCAGGTGGGTGACCCACAAACTGGAGAATAATTATATCGCGGAGGCTCTCCCACAGGAGTGAGAGTTCTGAGCCCCACATCAGGCTCCCTAGCTCAGGGGTCTTGGATGGTTAAGTTCTGTACGTATCCTTCAGGTGTCAGCTGGAACACCATCTCTTAAGGAAACCTCCTCTGACCACCCCTCCTTGTACCACCCTATCCCACCTCAAATCTAAATCAAATCTCCGGGTACATCTTCACTTTCCCTTCATAGCTCTTACCAAGAGTTATAATAATATATGCACGTGCGATTACGTTTGTCTAACATTTGCCTTCCACGAGACCACACACTCCAAAAGAGGAGGGATACCACTGGTTTTGTTCAATCTTGTAGCTTCATCGCCCAGCCCAGTGCTTGGCACGTAAACAACTCAATAAGTAGCTGAGAACAGATGAATGAGTAAACTCAATCTGTACGGAGCGTTTTACTAGGAGCTTGAGGAGTAAATACAAAACACAGCATCAAGAAATCACCATGTGATGGGCTTCCCTGGCGGCGCAGTGGTTGAGAATCTGCCTGCCAATGCAGGGGACACGGGTTCGAGCCCTGGTCTGGGAGGATCCCACATGCCGCGGAGCGACTAGGCCCGTGAGCCACAACTACTGAGCCTGCGCGTCTGGAGCCTGTGCTCCGCAACAAGAGAGGCCGCGATAGTGAGAGGCCCGCGCACCGCGATGAAGAGTGGCCCCCACTTGCCACAACTAGAGAAAGCCCTCGCACAGAAACGAAGACCCAACACAGCCATAAATAAATAAATAAAAATTTAAAAAAAAATTTTATAAAAAAAAAGAAATCACCATGTGAAATTTGAGCATCATTAAGAAAAATAACACAGCAGAAAATCTGAACCCCTGCGCTCTAATCTATTTGGAAACTTTTCTCCCCAATTCTTTGTATGCCTTTGGTTTCCTTTGGAATTTAGATAGTTTTGAATCTGAAAACATAATGTATGACGGTGGATCTCCTCTTTGTTGAACTCCATTAAATCCCATTATTACTTTTTGAGGATTAAGACTTGCCCCCGAAGGTATTATTATGCTGAGGTGCTACTTTTTAAAAAATTTTATTGGAGTACAGTTGATTTACAATGTTGTGTTAGTTTCAGGCATACAGCAAAGGGGTTCAGTTATACATATACATATATTCATTCTTTTTCAGATTCTTTACCCATATAGGTTATTACAGAATATTGAGTAGAGTTCCCTGTGCTATACAGTAGGTCCTTGTGCATTATCTATTTTATATATAATAGTGTGTGTATGTTAACCCCAAACTCCTAAATTATCCCTCCCACCCATTTCCCCTTTGGTAACTATAAGTTTGTTTTTGAAATCTGTGAGTCTGTTTCTGTTTTGTAAATAAGTTCATTTGCATCATTTTTAAAAATTAGATTCCACATATAAGTGATATCATACGATATTTGTCTTTCTCTGTCTGACTTACTTCACTTAGTTTGATAATCTCTAGGTCCATCCATGTTGCTGCAAATGGCATTATTTTGTTCTTTTTTATGGCTGAGTAATATTCCACTGTATATTTGTACCACATCTTTTTTATCCATTCATCTGCTGATGGACATTTAGGTTGATTCCATGTCTTGGCTATTGTAAATAGTGCTGCAATGAACATTGGGGTGCATGTATCTTTTCAAATTATGGTTTTCTCTGGATATATGCCCAGGAGTGGGATTGCTAGATCATATGGGAGTTCTGTTTTTAGTTTTTTAAGGAACCTCCATACTGTTCTCCATAGTGGCTGTATCAATTTACATTCCCACCAACAGTGTAGGAGGGTTCCCTTTCCTCCACACCTTCTCCAGCATTTATTGTTTGTAGACTCAAAAAAATTTTTTTATTTTATATTGGAGCATGGTTGATTAAAAATGTTGTATTAGTTTCACATGTACAGCAAAGTGATTCAGTTATAAATATACATGTATCTATTCTTTTTCAAATTCTTTTCCCATTTAGGTTATTATAGAATATTGAGCAGTGTTCCCTGTGCTATACAGTAGATCCTTGTTGGTTATCTATTTTAAATATAGCAGTGTGTACACTGATGATGGCCATTCTGATTGGTGTGAGGTGATACCTCATTATAGTTTTGATTTGCATTTCTCTGATATTATGCTGAGTGAAATAGACAGAGACAGACAAATACCATATGATTTCAATATGTGGAATATAAAAAGTGAATAAGCAAACAAACAAAACAAAAACAACACGTAGATACAGAGCACATTGGTGATTAGAGGGGAAGGGGGTGGAGGAGGGTGAAGTGGGTAAAGGGAGTCAGTGTATGGTAGTGGTTGACAACTAAACTTTTAGTGGTGAGCATGCTGTAGTGTAGACAGAGTCAAATTATAATGCTGTCCACATGAAACATGTAATGTCATAAATTAGTGTTACAAATCAAGTGGGCAAAAAGTGTAATTCATCTGTCATAATATCTTTTTTTAATTAATTAATTAATTTTTGGCTGTGTTGGGTCTCTGTTGCTGCGTGCGGGCTTTCTTTAGTTGCAGCGAGCGGGGGCTACTCTTCATTGCGGTGCACGGGCTTCTCATTGTGGTGGCTTCTGTTGCTGCGGAGCACGGGCTCTAGGCGAACGGGCTTCAGTAGTTGTGGCACGTGGGCTCAGTAGTTGTGGCTCTCAGGCTCTAGAGCGCAGGCTCAGTAGTTGCAGCACACGGGCTTAGTTGCTCCACGGCATGTGGGATCTTCCCAGACCAGGGCTCGAACCCATGTCCCCTGCATTGGCAGGCGGATTGTTAACCACTGCACCACCAGGGAAGCCCCTCTCATAATATTTTAATGAGGAAAATATCACCATTTACCCTGGGACACGATTTCAACTGCCGAGTCTAAGAATAAGTACAATATTAAATATCTCAACTTGTACTGTGATAGTTCAACCTGATTTCAAGTTCTGTGGTTATTCCTAAATATTATTCAATTCTTATCTCGAACAGTGCCTAAAAATTTTTTTAAAGTGATTTGCCCTCAAGAAGTTAGTGATTACAGACCCATGTTCTCAAGCAGCTCCTGTGATGGCCAAGCTGGAGACTGAGTTTCTGGGTCTCTGATGCAGGAGGTAACATCCATGGAGTTCAAACTGCTTCTGGCCATGAAGCAATCAAGCCTGATACTCAGACAAGAGAGAAAAGAGAGGGGAAAAGAGCAGAAGGGAGAGAGGGGAACAGAAGACCAGAGCAAGAGTGACACAGGGGATGTTCCAAGGGAGTGGCTTCTATATGCATGCTCAGAGGATGGGTGAGCCCCAGGTCACTGTTCTCTCTGCTGGCTTCCCAAAGCACCCTGTGACAGGGCATCGAGGAAAGGGCGTGATACAGAACCTAAAGAGCCCTGGGATGTACAGGGGCAGGAAGGAAATTATAATGCGGACTACTGCCTTCCAGGGCATCAGCAATCAGTGTGGGCCACGTTCCTCCATCAGAGGGGCTGCCCTGGATCTCCACACACAATCCACACAAGCAAGAGGAAAGAAAGTTGGCGCTTTATCCCGGAGCATCTAGCAGGGGCCTCATGGAACTGCACTCTGAACAGTCCACTGGGCATCAAGCAACCTGCAAACGTCTACAGGCTTGGCCTGCATTTCCTCCAGTACTGCACCCTGTTACACCCCTGATGACAACAGGGATCTCCTCGGCAGGACTGAAGTCTCCATTTGCACACACGGAGTACTCAGATACTGTGATGAGAGGGCTCATTCTTTTTTTTTTTTTTTTAATTAAGGAAAAGACCCGTATGTTTACAATGTAAATGTTACCCCTGCTCCCTCCTGAGGATTTGCAGCAGACACCAAGCAATCATGTTAAAACCAAGTATAGAAAATCTGGTATATCCGGTTCTCAGACTACCACTTTCTGCTTTGACTCATTAATTTAATCCATTTTTCTTAAACCAAATGACTCTCGAAGCGTATGTTCTCTAGTCAGAAGACAAGAGTGGCTTTTATTTTCTTTTTCCCATCAAGTACCTAAGAGCCCCATTTTGGAAGTTAAAATAATCCAGGCCATCGTGATTCTCACGGGCTAAAATAGTGGCCGAGTGAGGGAGGAAGTTTCCTGCACCTGCTGCTTCACTATACAGGCAGAACCTACTGAAGAACGGGAGGTCAGTGAAAGGATGTTCAACTTAGCATCGTTTATAATAATCAACTGTTGAAAACAACCCAAATGTCCATATTAGGGGAATGGTTATGTCATTATGGCACAGCCTTGCGGAGGAATATTATGGAGCCATTAGCCAAAGCTTGGGGAAATGCCTATGAAATAATGGTAGGAAAATTGCTGGATACAAAATTTATCTCCTTAGCATTGTCTCAACTATGAAAAAGTATATAGAAAAAAAGAACTCTCAAGATTCCCACTGGGAAGTAGGATCATGGGCTTGTTTCCCTGACTTCTTTTACTTTTTTATATTTTCTAACTTTTCTACAAGGGAAATGCATTGCTTTTATAAATAGAAAAGAGTTTCCTATCTATCTATCCATCTATCTATCTATCTATCTATCTATCTATCTACCTATCTATCTATCTATCTTCTATCTATCATCTATCTATCATCTATCTATCTATCATCTATCTATCTATCATCTACCTATGGTGTTTTTTAGAACAAGAAACTTGGTTTCCAGAAGACACCATGTCTTGATCTAGGTAATAAAAGATTTAATATCAACCCCAAGCCTAGCTTCCTCCCTGCTCATCCCATCTCACCGCAGATGTGTGCTCCAAAAGACAGGATTTCCAATCATTCTCTCCATTCTCCTAAATAGACCAAAGGACCCTCTTGAGAAAACCAGCTTTACTCTGAGTGGCCATGATGACTCTTGGCATCCAAAGTTTAAAGAGAAGGAGATATTTTATCAAGCTTTCCAAAGAGCCAGCTAGCCATTTTGGAATGGAAGCAAGAGGAAAGGAAGTTGGCACTTTATCCCAGAGCATCTAGCAGGGGCCTCATGGAACGCCACTCTGATCAGTTCGTCTGTCTGAGAGCACTTTTCCCAAACAGCTCCTTGCTTGTTAACTGCACTCGGGTTCAGTGGTGCTGTCCACACGCAACCAGACGGCAACCCGGAACCTTTCTTCTCCTGGTGCTGAAAGCCAGTGGGTAGATAATTATTCAAGGTCAGATTTTTCCGAGGTGGATGCCAGGAAAAAAAAAAGGCAACCTTAAGGGTGAGTCAATACTTTGCAAACACTTGTTTAAGGATTTCCTAATTACTCTAAGTGGTTCCTCCAGCTCTTGCACTTAAAAGGCTGCTGTTTCGTATGATGTCATCCTTTGCCCATTATCTCTGCAGTCAATTTGCAGTATTAGGAGAGGCAGCTAGAAAATATTTGCAAACATCAACATTCTCCAGTCTTAAAAGATAATCCCCCTTTCAACTCCCTATGAGCGTATCAACGGCACAGTTAGGTTTTCAGATGCCTCTAAACGGTAACACCACCAGCTGGATTGTACAGAAAATCTTTCTTCTGAGGAACTCAAAGAAATTTCTAAGTGGTATCACATCAATCACCGAGCAAGTCCTCAGAGGACTGGCCAGGCAGGTAGTTAGAGGGTAATTAGAAATGCAAATTGATAAGCCCCTTTAAAATAGCTCCCAGAGGCAGCTCCCACCTGAATAAATCTGGTGTAAGATTTTAGTTTAAGGATAGCTAGTGCCAGTAGGTTCTGACCCATTGGATGTGGCCTTACTTCACTAATTCTTCACAATAACAATAGTATCATTAGCATCTCCATACTGTAGGTGGGGAAACCGAGGCAGACAGAGGTCAAGCAACTTATGCAAAGCCATGCAGCTGAAATGACAGCCCCAGAGCTGGAACTTAACCAGATCTGTCTGACTTTTAAAGTTGGCCCTCTCACCCACCACCTGGCTACATAATCTCCTTTCCCTTCCGCAGGACGAGAGATTATGGGGGTTTTCACAAACACTGCACAGAGGAGCATTCCTCCATAGGCGGAAACCTTGCTAAAGTAGAGGCTTGCGAGGTGAAGAATGCTTTGAGGCCAGACTGCTTTTAAATCGCGGTTCCTCCACTTATTCGCTGGGTGACCCTGGCCAAATGGCTTAACTTCTCTGAGCCTCTGCTTCTTTATTTGTAAAATGGAGATTATAGTGGTTCTTACCTTGGAAGGTTGTTTTGGAGATTAAATGAGATAACACATGTTAGATACTTAGCATAGTGCCTGGACCCAGTAAGTGCTCCGTAAGTATTTGAAAAATAATAATGATATTACTATTATGATATAAATCCTATATATTAGTATAATATATATATTTATTATTATATATTATTTATATGTAAGTATAATAAAGAAAGATTATTATTAAATACTATTACTATTATTAGGAGATGTCTGGCCTGTGAAAAGAAAGCTGTCATTGTCCCTAAACTCACATTATGCTCTCAGAGGTGCCGCCTTGGTGGGCACACTCTTGCCTGTCTTTGAGATCTGCTCACCTGATCCTTCGCTTCTTCAAAGCTGGGAGAAAAACACTTCTGTACCCCACTTCCTTCAGCCTGGTTTTCCCTCTGCAATCTCTGGACAAGTGTTTACTAAGCAAATCCTCAATTGACTCTACTTTTCAAAGCAAGGAAGCTGTGGTTAATTTCATATGCAAAGAAAGAGCCCAGGGCTCCGCATTAGTATCCTAATTTATGAAGAGTGAAATAAACTCCAGACTTGGCCAGCTGGTTCAGGTAAGGGGATAATAGAATAGCAAGCAACACCCAAGCAAAGGAGCTCAAACTGTATAAAGTAAAATTCAGCAATATTTAAAAGCAATTCAGCTCATTTGAAGCTTCTAAACATTCCCAAACTTAGTAATAACTAAAGCACAGAGTGTCATGAATGAAATGAAAATGTGACCCAGGGATCTCACCATTTATTCAGACCTCAGAATCTGAAAATTGCCCTCTAACTGATAGGCTTAAAGTTATTACTTCATTCACTTAAGCATTTTACATAAGGCAGTTCTCTGATGATAAATCACATTGAAATTGATTTCAGTTGAAAAACGAAAAAAAAATTCCACATTAACATGTGAAAGCTTAAAGATCTGCAGGTTTGAATTACTGGGGTGCTCATGCTAAAAAATGGATGACAAATTGAAAAATAAGCATGTACTCACTTTTGGAAAATAAATCCGGTCCTCAGAACCACTCATTAAGCAAGGAAAAATAAACTGCCTCTCATTTCATTAAGAAAACTCATTTGCATCAACATTTATACTTACATATGTAATAATGCATGGTCCCAGCCTGAATACAAGGTGGTAATTCAATCAAAAACCTCCGTTGATATGCTATCATAAACAGCAAAAATGGAAACAGAGCCTTGGGAATAAATCACCCTCTTACTATTCAGCTGGGACCACACTGGCCTATTTTACACTACGTGCATTGGTGCAGTATTTCACAAATATAAAGAACTGTCTTTTCCTTTTATTCACTGACACGCGGCTGTTTGTACTGGCAGCTTATGGAACTCCAGCAGGTGCAGGGATGGATCCCAGTGGTGGAATCAGACAGCAAACCATGAAGACAATAAGGCAATTAAGATTTTTAAAATTCAAATAATTCTAATCAAAATTTAAAACACTTGAAATTTTAATCCGAAGCATAAGGTTTGCCCACACATCTCCATTTGGACAGAAGAAACCCTACTGAAAATTAGCATCATTTTCAAAGCAGCAATATTTCCAGTTGCTAATTAGACATCTTCTCTTGGCTGATCCGATCATTCAGAAAATGTGTAAGTGGCATTTTCCAAGGCTTTACAAGGTTATTTCTTAGATAGAGTTGAGTAATCTTGGTGATGTACTTGCTGTTCCCTCTGCCTGGAATCCCCCTCCCCTCTATCCCCATGTGGCTGGCTCCTTGCCATTGAACTTCAGAGAGACTTCCCTGATTTCCCTCTCCATCACTAACCCTGCTCATTCTATTGCATTATCCTGTTTATTTTTAAATTTATTATAGAAAATTTCAAGCATATATAGAAGTAGAGAGAATAATCAAATGAGTCTGCTGTTCTCAGCTTTAACGCCTACCAACACCTAGTCATTGTTTCATCCTTCTCTGCCCACTGTCCACCCCTTCCTCACGCCCAGTCACTTCAAAACATATGGAACAACCACAACGCTATGAGATTAGAAATCAATTATGGAAAAAAACTATAAAAAACACAAACACATGGAGGCTAAACAATATGCTACTAAGTAACCCAGAGATCACTGAAGAAATCAAAGAGTAAACAAAAAAAAAAAAAAACTAGAAACAAATGACAATGAACAAAACCTATGGGATGCAGCAAAAGCAGTTCTAAGAGGGAAGTTTATAGCAATACAATCCTACCTCAAGAAACAAGAAAAATCTCAAATAAACAACCTAATCTTATACCTAAAGCAACTAGAGAAAGAAGAACAAACAAAACCCAAAGTTAGGAAAGAAAGCATAAAGATCAGAGCAGAAATAAATGATATAGAAATGAAAAAAACAATAGCAAAGATCAATAAAACTAAAAGCTGGTTCTTTGAGAAGATAAACAAAATAGATAAACCTTTAGGCAGACTCATCAAGAATAAAAGGGAGAGGACTCAAATCAAGAAACTTAGAAATGAAAAAGGAGAAGTTATAACTGACACCACAGAAATACAAAGGATCGTAAGAGACTACTACAAACAACTCTATGCCAATAAAATGGACAACCCGGAAGAAACGGACAGATTCTTAGAAGAGTACAACCTTACAAGACTGAATCAGAAAGAAATAGAAAATATGAACAGACAAATCACAAGTAATGAAATTGAAACTGTGATTAAAAATCTTCCAACAAACAAAAGTGCAGGGCCGATGGCTTCACAGGTGAATTCTATCAAACATTTAGAGAAGAGCTAACACCTATCCTTCTCAAACTCTTCCAAAATATAGCAGAGGCAGGAACACTCCCAAGCTCATTCTATGGGGCCACCATCATCCTGATACCAAAACCAGACAAAGATATCACAAAAAAAGAAAATTACAGACCAATATCACTGATGAACATAGACGCAAAAATCCTCAACAAAATACTAGCAAACTGAATCCAACAGCACATTAAAAGATCACACACCACGATCAAGTGGGATTTATCCCAGGAATGCAAGGATTCTTCAATATATGCAAATCAATCAATGTGATACACCATATTAACAAATTGAAGAATAAAAACCATATGATCATCTCAATAGATGCAGGAAAAGCTTTCGACAAAATTCAACACCCATTTATGATAAAAACTCTCCAGGAAGTGGGCATAGAGGGAATCTACCTCAACATAATAAAGGCCATATCTGACAAACCCACAGCAAACATTATTCTCAATGGTGAAAAACTGAAAGCATTTCCTCTAAAATCAGGAACAAGACAAGGTTGCCCACTCTCACCACTATTATTCAGCATAGTTTTGGAAGTCCTAGCCATAGCAATCAGAGAAGAAAAAGAAATAAAAGGAATCCAAATTGGCAAAGAAGAAGTAAAACTGTCACTGTTTGCAGATGACATGATACTATATATAGAAAATCCTAAAGATGTCACCAGAAAACTACTAGAGCTAACTGATGAATTTAGTAAAGTCACAGGATACAAAATTAATACACAGAAATCTCTTACATTCCTATACTCTAACAACAAAAGATCAGAAAGAGAAATTAAGGAAACAATCCCATTTACCATTGCAACCAAAAGAATGAAATACCTAGGAATAAACCAACCTAAGGAGGCAAAAGACCTATACACAGAAAACTATAAGATACTGATGAAAGAAATCAAAGACAACACAAACAGATGGAGAGACATACCATGTTCTTGGATTGGAAAAATCAATACTGTGAAAATGGTTATACTACCCAAACTAAACTACATATTCAATGCAATCCCTATCAAATTACCAATGGCATTTTTCACAGAACTAGAACAAAAAGTTTTACAGTTTTTATGGAAACACAAAAGACCTCGAATAGCAAAAGCAATCTTGAGGAAAAAAATGGAGCTGGAGGAATCAGGCTCCCTGACTTCAGACTATACTATAAAGCTACAGTAATCAAGACAATATGGTACTGGCACAAAAACAGAAATATAGATCAATGGTACAGGCTAGAAAGCCCAGAGATAAACCCACACACCTATGGTCACCTAATCTATGACAAAGGAGGCCAGAATATATAATAGACTAAAGACAGCTTCTTCAATAAGTGGAGCTGGGAAAACTGGACAGCTACATGTAAAAGAATGAAATTAGAACACTCTCTAACACCATACACAAAAATAAACTCAAAATGGAATAAAGACCTAAATGTAAGGCCAGACACTATAAAACTCTTAGAGGAAAACATAGGCAGAACACTCTTTGAACACATAAATCACAGCAAGATCTTTTCTGACCCACCTCCTAGAGTAATGAGAATAAAACCAAAAATAAACAAATGGGACCTAATGAAACTTAAAAGCTTTTGCACAGCAAAGGAAACCATAAACAAGGCAAAAAGACATAAACAAGCCCTCAGAGTGGGAGAAAATATTTGCAAACGAAGCAACTGATAAAGGATTAATCTCCAAAATATACAAACAGCTCATGCAGCTCGGTATCAAAAAAACAAACAACCCCATCAAAAAATGGGCGAAAGACCTAAATATGTCTTCTTTCTCCAAAGAGGACATACAGATGGCCAACAAACTCATGAAAAGATGCTCAGCATTACTAATTATTAGAGAAATGCAAATCAAAACTACAATGAGGTATCACCTCACACCAGTCAGAATGACCATCATCAAAAAAATCTACAAACAATAAATGCTGGAGAGGGTGTGGAGTAAAGGGAACCCTCTTGCACTGTTGGTGGGAATGTAAATTGATACAACCACCATGGAGAACAGTATGGAGGTTCCTTAAAAAACTAAAAACAGAACTACCATATGACCCAGCAATCCCACTACTGGGCATATACCCAGAGAAAACCATAATTCAGAAAGACATGCACCCCAATGTTCATTGCAGCACTATTTACAATAGCCAGGACATGGAAGCAACCTAAATGTCCATCAACAGGAATGGATAAAGAAGAAGTGGTACATATATGCAATGGAATATTACTCAGCCACAAAAAGGAACAAAATTGGGTCATCTGTAGAGACGTGGATGGACCTAGAGACTGTCATACAGAGTGAAGTAAGTCAGAAAGAGGAAAACAAGTATCGTATATTAACGCATATATGTGGAATCTGAAAAAATTGGTATAGATGCTCTTATTTACAAAGCAGAAATAGAGACACAGACGTAGAGAACAAACGTATGGATACCAAGGAGGAAAGGTGGGGGTGGGATGAATTGGGAGATTGGGATTGACATATATACACTACTGATAGATACTATGTATAAAATAGATAACTAATGAGAACCTACTGTATAGCACAGGGAACTCTACACAGTGCACTGTGGTGACCTAAATGGGAAGGAAATACAAAAAAGAGGGGATATATGTATACGCGTTGCTGATTCACTTCGCTGTACAGTAGAAACTAACACAATATGGTAAAGCAACTATACTCCAATAAAAATTTAAAAAAAGCAAACACATGGATGACATCATGTCCTTGCATCTGAAAATATTTTGATGTGTTTCCCTACATAAGACTACGGTAAATAAGTTCCCCTTTTATGATGACTCAATGTTAGACAGTTCTTTCTTTTACTGATCTGAAATCCATATTTGCCCCTCAGTGGAGCCAAGCAAGGGCGCCAAGTTTAGAAAGTCCTGAGTTTGGTGCCCATTATCATTTAGGCCATGTCCTAGCCATGCTGTCTAGGGAAGTTACTTCCGCTTTCCTTTCCTCATTTCTAAAATGGGTACCCCAGTCCAAATTAGCATGCAGAAACTCATCTTGAACCCAGTGGTGACAGACCCTCTCTGAGCCAGGCTCTTGCTAACTTTATACCCAGCAGATACTCTTCAAGAAACTTTATAAATATTCCCTCACTTAATCTTCATAAAAGCTGTATGGTCAGGACTATTATTATCCCCATTCTATGGATAGAGAAATAAGGCAGAGAGAGTTTAAGTAATTCATCCAGGGTCACACAGCTGTAGAGCTGGGATTCAAACACGATTAGCTCATACTCTTAACTACTCTGCTATGCTACATTTTAGTAGAAACCTTATGATGTAGTGGGCTCCCCCAGCCACCAGAAATTTAAGCCAAGGCTGGCCATTTTACTAAATGAGACAGGACATGTGAAAACACAAAGTATGGCGTTTACTACATACCAGATGCCCAATCCATGGCAACCAACCTTTCAGCGGATTCCAGCATAGGTGCTGGGAGCACTTGAAGTCCCCCAAGGCCCACTGAAACCGATGCTGCTCTCAGCCTCCTGGAAAGGGGTGAGTACAGCCTTGCACACTCGAGGTCTAGTCTTGCCAGGAGAAAGCCAACAGCTTGGACAAACACCACAGCACAGAAATGATAACAGCTTACATCGCGAAGCACGTGCCATGCACCAGGTCCTGGTCTAGGCATGTTGCATATATGAACTCGTTCAATCCTCCAACAACCTGACTCGGGTACTATTATCATTTGTGGTTTACAGATAAGGAGACAGAGACTTAAGAAGATTAAGCAACTTGCTCAAGTGACTAATTGGAGGAACTTGGATGATACCCAATTTTTTATCCAATGAGGCTGAAGTTACAGACTCAAATCCTAGTGCTAGTGCCACCATCTCATTTAAAATGGAAATAAAAAAGTGGACCAGGAGGTTATAGGGCCAACAGAGTGAGAAGGCGGAGGAAGTCAGAGACATTCAAGAAAGGTGTGTTCTCCGGTCAGTGATGCAGGGAGGGGCCCCCTTGGGCCAGGCCCTGAGCCAGAGGTCCTGGGGGCTGCAGCAGCAAAGAGGCCCCGTGCCTATTTTCAAGGAGCTCAAATCCAGACAGGGAGGAAGGAGACGTGGCAAAATCTCTCAGAGAGAAGGAGAAAGCAGTTGGAGCCATTACAGAGTGCAATGGGGCTTTCGTAGGGCACCACCTCTCGGCATTTCAGAGGTCTACTGCACCTCCAATCCACTTTCCTTCTTCTGACGCTATAAGCAGCAAAGAACAAAGTCAATTTTACAAGTGGAGTTCTGAGTGGCCTCAATATTTCGAAGAGGCTCTATTACCGTGGAGAACAAGAAACGCTCAGTTTATTAACTGTATCTCCCGTAAACACATGCACACACATGCAAGTCTCCATCTCAGGAAAAGGAATCATTAGCGCCCATCTTTTTGAGGACTCTTGACGGAAAGCTGATGGTCAAGCAGGATGAGAAGAGGTTTATGAGTCTGGACACTTCCACCATCCCCCTGTTTGAGTACCCACTGTGTGTCAAGCACTGGGATTAGGTCTGAAGCTAAAGGTTTAAACTGGAGGCGAACCCAGGGAGAAGTGAGTGAATGTGTCTGTAACCTGCAAGCTCGGTGGAGGCAGAAGTCTGTCCTATTCACTCTTCAGGCCACCAGGACCCAGTAGTGTCTACTGCCCAGAGTAAGCCAACAGTAAGTGTCTCTTGAACAGATGCATGAAGAGGTAAGTGACCTTGGCCAAGGTCAGTTTCTTCCTTGGTAGTGTGAAGCTCCTACAACCACTGAGAGGGATGCCTTGAAGAAGGATCCAGCATCCAATGTACACGAGAGGCCTCCAGGTTCTCAAGGCGGGATCCATTTCCTAGGGAAAGACTCCGCTTTCTGAAAACGTACATATTCACCAGAGCTTCTGCAGAAATAAAGGAATAAACTTCATGGTACGGTTTTTAAGTTTTGTTTGTAATTTCTGTCTTGCTTCCAATAAGCAAAGCAAAGCTTCCTCCTTCTCCGACACCCTCCTCGTGGTCTCCCAGAGCACCCCTGAGTTTGTCCAGGGCTCCCCTCTCGCTGCAGCTCAGCCCATAGGCGGGCGCATGGCTTTCCTTCATCCTTGCACCTCTTCAGCAGATGCAATAAAAACCTTTCACTGGCTGACAACGAAAAGGCAGCGCTGCCTCAACTGCTGGGTAATTCAGGAAGCCTCTTTCTCATTTTAATTGGTTTCCTAATTGGAATGTTTATGGGTTGTGCAACAGCCTGGGATAAAAAGGCCGGGTGAGCAATTACGTGCCTGGCATTCCTATCTGGAAGGAGTTAATAGTTTAATAACAAGAAGGAGAAACATCCCGAAGTTCAGGGGAATGCCATGGTTTTGTTCTCAAGAAATACCTCGATGCAAAAAAAACAATCCCCCAAGTCAGAAATGATGTCACGCAGTGCTTACCCAGTAGCAAGCTGGTGCTTTGCAAGTCTCTGGGTCCCTTTTTGATTTAGTGGGACGTGCAGAACGGGGGCTCGCTGGGGCCTGTCAGGTTTATAACTGTGCACTCCTTCACTGGCTGGAGATAAGGGGGGAAGCAGGGCCCTTGATGGGCCTGATTGATTCTCTGGAACGAAGGTTTGTCTTCCCTGGCGGGTTGGATGACTTCATTCTGGTAGATGAGGTCACCTGAGTCAAGGCAATAAAGCGTCTGATATTCACATGAAAGCCAGGGTTCAAAGCAACCTCTGAAGGAAAGTCTCGCGATGCCGCCCATCCCCTCCACTCCATCAGGAAACAGCATCTGCGCTAAGACCCTTCTTTCCGTGGTACAATTTTTTCTGGAATGAAACTCGCCGCACCCCCATCCCAAGCAAACTCTGAAGCCTAGTTGGATGGTACTAATTTATAAAAATTTGGGAGTGGGTGGGTTGTGCAGAAAAATTGTCCATAACGACTTGGGCATTTGGCTGAAATAAGCTGAGTGCCGTTTTCCCAAAGGAAATCATATTCTAATTGTTGCCACATCGTGGCAACTGGGTCCTTGGTTGTTTTAAACAAGCTCACTGGTCTCTTTCGGCTCTGAAAATCCCTGGTATCAATTTTCTGGTAGAGAAACAGCAGACTGGGAACACAGCTTTCATCTAATCCTGTAGATTACAAGTAACTTTTTCATGATGCTACGGTACTGAGATGGCATTATCTAAAGCAGCAACACTAACGGAAGGTTTGGATTTGGGAAAGGACAGAAACAAAATTTTTTTTTCAATACAGGAATAAGAAAAGATGACCTCTGCCTATGATCGCAAATTAGAAATCTTTCCCCAGAGGGCAAAGGTCCATTTACGATTTGAGTTTTGAACTGATCTAGTTTGGCCCAGTTTTATGTGCTTTATACACATTGGTTCAGCACTTGGCACTTGGTGGTGGATTTGGGTAATTAGCTAACTTCCCCAAGCATTGGTTTCCTTAAATGTAACATAATACCAAGACCAACACTAAATAAGGAAATCTTGTATTTTGTCGAAATGGAGATGCCATCAATTGCAAGACGCAACATGATTTTGTGTCTCTCCAAGAAAGGAAAAACACTGGTGATGGAACCATATCCCAAAACTTTCTTATCATTTGGAATTTTTGTTGAAAAAGTATTTTGAAGATTTATCTTGACGTAGATTTTCACCACGTATCACGCTTGGTATTCATACAAAATGGGAGTGGGATATATTGGTTAAGGTAATGACAACCAGGTCCTGACCACTGCTTGGCTGGAAGCAGTTGTAAGAAGCCATCGAAGGGAAGGTGAAACCTGATTCCTGGATGTTCAAATGGGAAATGATGTGCGTTAGAACTGAGGAAACCCAGAAGCTTGGCACATAGTAAATAGTCAATAAAACACAGTCATTGTAGTATTGATGATTATTCCGGAGAGGAACCGTAATGTAATTGCAAATTTTCTCTTTCCCCACTTTTTATCAAAAGGGAGGTTTCAACGCGTTTGACGTCTGAGTCTCCCTGAACAAAGGCAGCACTCTCCAAGGCTCCACACTCCGCACCCCTCCACCAGCCAGGCTCTCGTCCCATGGTTCCACCCAGGCGCCTCATTGGCCCACTTAGGTCACATGTCCTTTTCTGAAGCAGGGAAATGGGATGTTTTGATTGGCCAGACCTGGGTCATGTGCCCAGTCTGTTGCCAGGGGTTACAGTTGGCCCTACCTAAGCTACATAGCCAGGGAGTGGGAAGGAGTGGTTTCCCAAAGAAAGATCAAGGTGGTTTATTACCAGAAAAAGGAGACATGGCTGTGGGACAGTTAAAACCATTTTATTTGACTCAACTCAGGACCCAGGTATCCACAGGTATTTAAGTAGCCACCTTGAGCCCAGACCTATCCAGGGATTCAGGAAGCCCCTGACACCCTCAAGTCTCTATGAGGAGCTAAACAAAAATTATGAGCAGCTTCGCAGGGGTAAATAAGCAACAGAGCTTCTGTAATCAGGAGCCGGAAGCTCCCTACCAGAGATGGAGGTTCCTGATTGCAAGGAGCTTTGCATCTCTTCCCGAACATGCCTGCAAGGATGGCAGAACGAGTGCTGAGTTCTCACAAAAGGACACCCGCTAAACTCAGCAAGATCACCACCCACCATGAGAAACAGTAGATTTTTTTCAAACTCATTTGACACAAAACCCTCCTTTTATAGGATCTCATGAAGTTAAGCTTGCATACAGCCCACATTGGAAAATGCTAGCCTAAAACAATTGCCCATTTTTCTAAGTTCCTCTGAGCCAACGTTTATGGACTATAAATGCCTAGCACATTCCAGGAGCCCTGTTTATGGCTGGGAAAGGGCAGGATTACGGCCCTAGGGGAACCCATCATCCAAAAGACAAGGTGAGAGACGTTTTGGTGCTGTGATGGACCTGAGAATAACAGACTATGGGCAAGCAGAGAGGCAGGGGTATTCAACAATCCTTGGAAGCACCCTGAAATATTTAAAAGAGGAGATGTACTTGAAGTGTGGGCATTAAAGGATGAGTAGAGCCTGTCAAGCACAGAGACATTGCAAGCAGAGGGCACAGCACAGCTACCTCTACTCCTGACGTAGAGATGTTCCAGAAAATATTAAATGGCATTTGGGATGCTAGAGGAGGCCTCAGACTTGCTTATGCACTTTTCCCTCAAAGCCCCTGTAACCAGAAAAATGTCACTACAGGAGATGCTACGAGTTCTGTCCAGGTAGGGAGGTGGCTTGCCAAACCCCACTCCCTCGGTTGCCTACAAAAGATGCTAATTGAGTTTTGAAAGGTCTCAGGCACCACCCAGAGTAGATCTCACCACCCATAGGGGCAAGTTTGCTCCCCACAGTGAACCTATGTGGTGGTTTGCTCCCCACAGTGAACCTATGTGGTGGTTTGCTCCCCACAGTGAACCTATGTGGTGGTTTGCTCCCCACAGTGAACCTATGTGGTGGTTTTAAAATAGGTCTGCACGTTCATTGACACTTTCAAACGGTGGAGTCTAATTTCCTTCAGCTTGAATGTGGGTCAGACTTAATCAAGTGACTTGATTTTAATGAACAGGAATTGACAAGTGATCTCCTATGACTTCTGAGGCTAGGTGATAAAAAGCTTAGAGCTTCTGCCTAGTTCTCTCTCTCTCCCCTCCCCCTGCCCCTCTGTTTCTCTGTCTTTCTGTCTCTCTCTGTCCCTCTCTCCCTCCCTCTCTTCTCTCTTTCCCTCGTTATTCTTCTCTCTGTTTCTTTGTCTCTGTGTGTGTGTGTCTGTCTGTCTGTCTCTATCTGCCCCTCTCTTCCTATCCTTCTCTCCCATCCTGGACACTCACTTTTGGACCCCGCCAACACGTTGTGAGGACGCCCAGGCTACCTGGTGAGGCCATGTGGTACTTTCCCAGAAAGCCCTAGCTCAGGTCTCAGCCAATGCAGTCGTATGTGGAATCCCATTATTTTGTGCATTTAAGCTACCCAGACGTAGCTGTACAGCGTGGTAGGTGTGGTGGTCAGAGACGACGGCGGAGTAGAGTATGCCAGATAATCCCCCTATCTTTTTTTTCAGAGCTTATTTGTGTGTTTCTCTTATTCTCTATGCCTCGTGGGAAGAGAAACCACAGTAAATGCAAAGAACAGCACATATCTTTGGCGGCTTTGGGGCCTAAGAGGACTCAGGTGGTAAAAGTTATAAGGTTTCACTTTACACAGAGATTAGAAACTTTCTAGCAGGTACCATGCAAATTTCACCCACGCTCCAAACACAGCAGTGATTAAAAGTATTTAAAAAGGAGTTGCAGACCTTCAGGGCTCTACCAGGCCCTCATCTGCATATTAAATCTGCTCTGCTGAATCTTCTCCACCGGCAGGAAGTTTCTCTCTCTGCCAGCTCAGCTCAGCCACTCCCTGGGAGGATTAATGACAAGGCAGCTCCAGTCTAGGCTGGAGAAATCCTGACCGCGTCATCTGCCAGTTTCAGTACCTGGCTCCACACAATGCCAGGTGCTGGGTGAGGTCTGCACAAGGAGTGGGGAAACTATTCAAGACCTTCCAACCCAGCTGTCTTTCCACCGCGGGCCAGGTAAACAGTCCTGGAGGCCGCTGCCTGGTGGGGATATGGCAAATCTGTCAATTTTCAAGTACAGGTTGGATCTTCCTCCTTGCAGGAGGGTAAACTGGGTATACCTTTTCTGAAGTGCGTTAACAGCCAGGGTTGAAATTAGGCGGGTTTCCTTTTTACCTATCAGTTAAGCAGAAAGCTGAACTAACTGGAAAGGTGATAGCCTAAAGCATTCTGGGAAAGGGAGCTTTTTGTCTTCATCGACGGAGGGTTTCTTGCTTCTCAGGCTCCGTGGAGCTACAGTCGTGAGCCAGGAGATGCAGCCCATTGCTGGACACAGCTTGTAAATAAGTCAACACTGAAATCGTTCGTTACTGCAGCAATAAGTGTTACAGAGAAGTACGGGTATTCTAATGAAGGTGGCTAATAGGGGTCGAACCCACGTGGGGAGAGTCAGGATTCCTGCTCCCTTCCATGGCTATTTCAGCCTGGTCTGAGCTCGGGCCAAAAGTCCCTCCCTGAGCTCTGTGGCATCCGTATGAGACTGCTCACTGCTTGGAAGAAAGAAGGTTGCAGCCAGCCAGCTCCCTTATCTTTGAACCAGCACCCCTATCATTCCCCACAGGGCATCTTCAGCAAGTGCATGAATCCTCTCTCCCACCCGCACCGTGGTCCACGCGAATAAAATCCTAAGAATGGCCAATATATTCTGCGCCAAGTCACAATAGCCTGCAAGAAGAAATGCATAAACTCATAGCTTCGAACCTAGGCTGTTTAGCATCCCATTAAAAATATTCGAAATATAAATCAAAATTCATGGGAATAAGTAATATTCAATTTAGAATTTATGGCATTTTAAAATAGGATGATTTCCTCAAATGTGCAATAAATTTGGTTTTGTGGAATTGCACTTGCCACCTTATCATGACAGTTGCTTTATCTACACAGCCCACCAAAGCAGAGTCACTTTATAGAATCTAAATTCACAAATCAACTGTCGTCTTCACTTCACTGATTCATTGCTGATGGGCCTTTCACAAGGTAAAAAAAAAAAAAAAAAAAAAAATCCCTTCCGAGTTGACAAGAGTAATAAATGGGGAGCTGAGCACTGCGCATCCATCCACTGGCCTGCTGACCCGCCTGGAGTGATACATGGCAGAATAAACTCATAAACCAGCCGCATCTTTTGACCTCTCAGAATAAATGGAAACAGAAGAGCATTTATGATTATCATTGTGTTTAAGGATTATGGTCCGACCAGAGGATGATACAAACTCAGGGAGCATCTTGAAAACAGGAACCCAGGCCAGGCCATTGAGAGTCAAAAACCCCGAAATTTTAGAGAAGTTTTCCCTTTATCAGTTTTTATGGCCCCCGCTGTCCTGTTGTTTAATCAGGTGAGAGAGTGCTGGTGGAGGACGTGTAACAGGGAAAGGGCATCTTTGAGTCTGCAGAGAAAACATTATAGAAACACTAGGAAGAAGGAAAGAAAATGAAGGAAATTGACCAAATTAAAGGATTTGGTCAGATACACTGCAGATATTTTTAGAGCTGCCTGTGTACAGCTTTTCTGAATGCCAAATTTTAGCCCCAGATTAGCTAAGGAAAACCCCAACGTTGCCATTGTAAGAAATTAGTATGATTGGCAAATACGCAGTGATTAAGTTCTTTCTTAGAAATGTAAACTTGTTTTTTATGTAGCAAAAGCCAAAGCTTTAAAAACATGTCCCCGGTTAATTTAAGCATGGCCCATGCTTTATAAACTGGTTTTTTAAAAAGCACAATTTGTAGAATGGAAATGCATTTTTCAGTTCCTAATTGACAATATTCAAAGCCAAACTCTTAATTGTGTTTGAGAGAAAAGCAAGAAACAAATTCGGGGCATCTCAGTCATGATACAAGGACATGGATTTCAATTTTCTGAACTCAGCTCTGGGACAGAAATAACATGTATGGATTCAAAATGACTAACAAGATTTTGACTATCAGTATCCAGAAGTGGATTTCTGCTTGCTAGAAGTATTCAACAGGAAGGACATATTTAAGCAAGTGCTAATTCTGACCTCATATTTAGCATCTGTACTCAGACATTCTATTGAGAAGTTGAATGTGTTTTAAGGGACTATTTTTAATAGTAAAAATAATGCAACATCATTATAGAAAGGTTGGAAGAAGAAAAGGTCATCTCCAATGAAATCACCCTACTGCAACTATTATTATCTTGTGTATTCACTTTTACCTTTGCATATGTTCACAAGGAAAGCATACATATAATTTTATATTTTTTTAAATTTTAATAAGTTTTTTTACTGTTTGCTTTCAGGCTTTTTGTAATTATAATTTTAATGGCTGCGTAATTATCTATCAAATATATGCACTGTGATTTAGTTGATCATCATTTGTTGGATATTTAGGCAGCTTCTAAATTTTCAAATTATAAGTAATTCTCTGATTAATAACTTTTTATTTGTGAATAATATACTCATGGACAGTTAAACTTCAAAGGACTAGTTAAATAGCAAATTAAATACAGCTGAGGAGAGAATTAGCGACTCAGAAGATAGATCTGAGAAAGTTTCTCAGAATGGAGTGTGGAAGCAGAGAAACATGGATCATATGGAAGAGAGATGAAGAGACAGAGAGGAAGGAATCAGAAGATCCAAATACAACTAACTGGAGTTCCAGAGATGAGTATAGGAAGAATGGGAAAAAACACCATGTGTCAGTTGTACATGAAGGCTGAGGGTTTCCTAGAATTAGTCATGAGACTCCAAATAAAAGCAGCACATTAAATATTGGGGAGAATTAATTAAAGAAATCTATACTCCTCCACACGGTAATAAAAGTTCAGAACACCAAAAACAAAGGAAAAATCCTAAAAGCAAATGGAGGGAAAAGGACTACAATTAGAATGACAATAGGCTTCTTAGAAGCAATCAAGGCTAGTAAATAATAGGATAATATCTTCAACTTGTTGAAAAAAAATCTTCAAAGTATACACAATTAACTACTTAAAAGTGAGGATCAAATAAAAGTTTCCAGACAAAGATCCTTGCTACTAAGGGATAGTGTGGAGAAAGAAGAAACTGAATCTCGAAGGAGTAAGTGGAATTCCAGAAGCATGGGGAGCAAAGCTGATACACTTTGTACAGGCCACATCCTATGACCATAATACAATTAAGTTATAAAGAAAGAGCCAATCTTAATATGTATTTGGAAACTAAACAAGAACAATGAAAACAACCAAAACCTTCCATACAACTGTGGGTCAGAAAACAGTGAAATATAACACTATAACAAAAGTCATCAAAACTTGTGCTACAAAGACAAAACCATACTAAGTGAAATAACTGTAATAGAAGAATTAATGAGCTAAGTATCCAATTCAAGAACTTAGAAAAGGCGCAAGTCTAAATATAGTAGGAAAAAGAAATAACAAAGAACAAAAATTAATAAAATGGAAAGTAAAATAGTTTGGCAAAATTAAAAGCTGCTTCTTTGAAAAAACGAACAGAACAAACTCTGGCAAGATTTAACCAGAAAATAAGAGAGAAAGACCAATGAACAATGTTAACAAAAAAGGGAACACAACCATGAATACAGTAGAACTTTTAAAAATCATAAGAATGCCATGAACAGCTTCATGTGAATAAGTTTTAAAAGTCAGAGGGAATGGAAAATTTCTAGAAAGATGTGGAAATTAAAATTGACTCAAGAAGAAACAGAAAACCTAAGTAACACATTAAATCAATATAATCAGTATTCACAAAACTATTTTCCAGAAACATCAGGCCCAGATGGGTTTTTAGGTTAGTTCTATTAAATCCTTCAAAGAACTGATAACTCCAATTATATACAATCTATACCACAGAAGAGAAAGAGGTAGAAAGTACTCCAAATCTTTTATGAGACTAGTTAATCCTGACATCAAAACAAGATAAGGACACTACAGAAAAGTAAAACTATGGGAAAATCTCACTTATGAATGGTAGACGTAAAAATCCTTTAAAAAAAAAAATCTAGCAAGGAAAAAATTCATCAGCTAGTAGGATTGATCCCATCAAGGGCAATGTAAGACCAGAAAATGCACTCATGCAATTCATCCTATTAATAGATTAAAAAAAACATACCAATAAATGAAGAAAGAAAATTCCAGTTCAACACTTGTTCGTGACAAAACTCACTGCAAACTGGAAATTGAAGGAATCGTCTTTACCTTAATAAACAGTATCTATCAAAAACTCAGAGCAAAAAAAAAAAAAAAACCAAACTTATAGCAAATATTGTACATGGTGGTAAAACTCAAGAAGCATTACATTTAAAGTCAGTAACAAGGCAAAAATGGCCTCTATTACCATTTTTATTCAATGTTGTTCTGGATGTCCTAGAAAGTGTAATCAATAAGAAAAATAAAGAAGTAAAAAAGTTTGAGAAGCAGAAATAAAATTACATTATTCATATGACAATTTCTAATATAATTGTCTACATAAAAACCCCAAAGGATTGATAAGCTATAAGAAAGTGCAATAAGGTTTCTGGATACAAAATCAACATACCAAAAGCAGTTAAGTACCTCTAAGCCAGTGACAAACTTTTAAAAATGTAATTTTAAAAACTCTCATTATAAACTACCTGAGATTAAATATATCCAAAAATGTTCAAGACTTTTACAAGGAAAACAGTAAAACTTTATAGAAGATTATAAAATAGTGTCTAAATAAATTCAAAATATGTTTGTTCAAGGAAGACTCAGTATCACCAGTGTAACAATCACCCTTAAATAAATCAATGCATTCAATAAAAATTCTGATAAAAATTCCAAGTCTTTCTCAGAAAATGACAAGTTAACCCTAAAATCCATATGGTATAACAAGGGTTGAAAAATAATCAAGCAAGCACTCAATAACTCTTAGCTATTTTCATCATCATCACCGCCATCATCATCATCTTCTTCATGTACCCAAACAAAACAAAGCGAGAACTTCAAGTCTCCCTAGTGATAATGATATTTAACGTCTGTAGTGATTTTCTTCTTAAAAAATGCAACATGGAAAATACACATGCCGTTTCATCCGTTATTGGAAAGATGTGTCCCATGACACTGCTGTTGTTAGCACACTTTTTTACTCACTAAAGATGACTCACCTGATAGTGTAATGCCAGGAGACAAAAAAGACACCATCTGAGTATAAATCAGGAACAGAGGGTTTCTTTAGAATGAAGCAATACGCATAGAGCAGACATAACCGTGCTACTTTCCTGAGAATTCAGAAGTTTTCCCACCATTTCCAGGTTGTAACATCTGGTATTTCACATATCTTTCTGAAAATGACTTTCTAAGGGTGAAGCCTGAAGGATTCCACTCAATGCTTAGGCCTATAATTTGATCTACATTCATTCACTTAGTAAATATTTATTGAGCATTTACTATGTGCCAGGTGGTGTTCTAAATGCCGGAGATAGATACAGCAGTAAGCAAAATGGATAGAAATGCCTTGCCCTCAAGGAGTTTATATTCTAGTTAGGGGAAGCAGATGTAAACAAGATAATTAAGTAAAAATATATAGTATGAAAAAAATATATATAGTATGTAAGACGGTGGTACATGCTTAAAAGAAAAATTAGGCAGAATAGGGGACAGGCAGTATATGTGAGTATTTGGTAGTGGAAGAGGGGGGCATCTGGGAGAGAGGGATCAGGGGGGTCCTCGCTGAGGTGACACTTGAGTAAAGACCTGAAGGAGATGAGGCAGTGAGGGAACAGTGTTCTGAAAAGAGGGAACAGCAAATACAAAGTGTTTGAGGAAAGAGTGTGTCTGGCTCATTCAGGAGACATCAGGAAGGCCATCATGACTGGAATAAAGTAGGCATAAGAGCAGAGTCACGGGAGAGGTTAGAGAAATAATGAGGAGGAACCCAACTGATGTTGGGTCTTAAACACCCTTATGAGGAATTGGATTTTACTTGGAGTGGTATGGGGAGCTACAGAAGGGTTTTGAGCAGAGGAGTCATGAGATCTGATTTAGGTTGTAAAGGATCCCTCTGGCTGTTGCATTGTCTGCAGACCAACGGGGGCTTTGGTGGAAGCTGGAAATCCAGGTAAGAGGCTATTGAAGTCCATTCACTGAGAGAAGGTACCTGGGCCAGCAAAGCATCAGAGGAGAACGGCTTCAAGCTTCCATGGTAGTATCTTCTCCCAACGTCCAGAGATTAGAGGAATTCAAGCCTCTCAAATGTCCTCCATGGTGCCAGGAATGCCCTAATGAGAAACCACATTATTTCAGGGTGAGATTTATCACAGCATATGGGAATAGTACTCACATGAGACAGCCACACCTAGGGGTGTGGAATAGATTCTGTTTTGCCTGACCCCAGCTGAAGACACAATCCTCTACAAGACTCCTCCCTGAGGCGAAGGACCAGAAACCCAGGCCACAAATCCCCTGCAGAACCCTTGGAGAAAAGAGATTTCTGATAATAGATATATGGATGTAGTTAGATATAGACAAAAAGAAATACAAGGATAAATCCCTGTTGATTCATGATTATTTATTGACCTTCTACTATATGCCAGGCAGTGCATTAAGACTTCAACATAAATTATCTTAGTTAATTCGCTAAAACAACTCAGCATGGGAAGTATAAACCAGTCCAATTTTACGGATGGAAAATGAGGACCCAGAGAAAAGAGGTGACTTACTTGTCTATACATCATTAACTGCTGGAGTTAATATTTAAACTTGACCTGGCTCCAAAGCCACATGCTCCTTTCACTATCCCACACTGTCTTGAATTGGTTGACAGACACCGTTATTTCTGACAGGGGATTCTGGTCGACTTCAATGGAAGGCTTTTGTGGATGTGAACCTTCTCTGAGCTGTCATCTTGACTCCTCTTTACTCTTAAGCAAATGGTGTGGAACAAGAGTCAGTCAACTTTTTCCTAAAGGATCAGATAGTAAATACTCCAGGCTTTACGGCCATATGGTCTCTGCTGCAACTTCTCAGCTCAGCTTTTGTAGCATGAATGCAGCCGTAGACAATACCCAAATGAATGGGTGGGGCTGTGTTCCAAGGAAAGTTTCTTCATAAAAACAGGCTGGACTTGGCCTCTGGGCCATAGTTTGTGGACCTCTGATGTAGAGGCTGAAAGAATGGCTTCAGGAACTAGGTTGACTGGGTCCAATCCTGGTTCTACCACCAACTGAATGTGCAACCTTCAGGAAGTTATCTAATTTCACTATGTAAAATTGGGATAGGGTTGTTGTGAGGATCAAATAACTGAATATGGATGTTATTTAGAAACTCATGAAATGACGAGTATTGTGTGCCTCCACCTTCAAGATTTTTAAAATTAAAACCAACCCAATCAAAAAAATGGGTGGAAGATGTAAACAGACATTTCTCCAAAGAAGACATACAGGTGGCCAAAAAAAGCACATGAAAAGATGCTCAACATCACTAATTATTAGAGAAATGTAAATCAAAACTACAATGAGGTATCACCTCACACTCGTCAGAATGGCCATCATCAAAAAAATCTACAAACAATAAATGTTGGAGAGGGTGTGGAGAAAAGGGAACCCTCCTACAATGTTTTTGGGAATGTAAATTGGTACAGCCACTATGGAAAACAGTGTGGAGGTTCCTTAAAAAACTAAAAATAGAATTACCATATGATCCAGCAATCCCACTCCTAGGCATCTATCCTAAGAACACCATATTGAAAAGACACATGCACCCCAATGTTCATTGCAGCACTATTTACAATAGCCAGGACATGGAAGCAACATAAATGTCTATCAACAGAGGAATGGATGAAGAAGATGTGGTACAATGGAATATTACTCAGCCATAAAAAGAACAAACTAATGCCATTTGCAGCAACATGGATGGACCTAGAGATTGTCATACTGAGTGAAGTAAGTCAGACACAGAAAGACAAATATCATATGATATCGCTTATATGTGGAATCTAAAAAAAGGGTACAAATGAACTTAGTTACAAAACAGAAGTAGAGTCACAGATGTAGAAAACAAACTTATGGTTACCAGGGGGTAAGGGGGGGGCGGTGGGTAGGGATAAGTTGGGAGACTGGGATTGACATATACACACTACTATATATAAAATAGATAACTAATAAGGACCTACTGTATAGCACAGGGAACTCTACTTAATACTCTGTAGTGGCCTATATGGGAAAAGAATCTAAAAACAGAGTGGATATATGTATACGTATAACTGATTCACTTTGCTGTACACCTGAAACTAACACAACATTGTAAATCAACTTTACTCCAATAAAAATTAAAAATAAAAAACAAACCGAGATTGAGTTTAGCACTGAATGAACTTCAGTCAAGGCACGCCTGTGGACTTGAAGATCTCAAAGGAAAGAGCATATTGTTTTGCATCAGATCAGACAGAGTTTCTGAAAACACTCTTTACGTACTTAACCCAGTACATTTACTGGGTACCAACTATGTGCCAGGCACGGGACAAGAATGGAAGGTGCTAATACCCTGCCGTGCTCTGTGCTAATGTCTGCGATTGAGGGAGCACCCGTTTTAGAGATCACTGAAAAAAAACTTTCAGACAAAACAATTATTTTAATTTAGTGCTTTTGTGTTTCAAAACCAATCCACTAAGAAGTGACTCTGAGGTCCTTAAGTACAATTCACATCTGAATGTGATGCCAATTGAGTTTGGTCATTATAGTTTAACCACCAGGGTATTAATTGAAGCACTAGAAAATACCTCTGGTCAGTTTCATTATCTAATGGCACTTGGGTTTTCTAATGCATCTTAATAAGAGCTGTTGCATATGCATAGACCAGTCTAGGTTTTACAAGGAACAGTTGATGCTGATTAAGAAAAATTAAAACTGGCCACGTTCTCCTTAGACTTCAAGTACGGTTATTTTTCCTATTAATTTTTCCAGATATGATTGTGCTTTAAAATAATGGCTGGATTTCATTTAAAACTATTAGTATTGTTTTGTTTATCTATAAAATTAATTGCTATAAAAATTCTCTGCTGGCTTCATTTATATATCTGAATTGAGTTCCCTAGTATTAGTGAGTACAAGAGATGCATTCCCCTGAATATTAAATAATTTCTCAAAAAATGGTAGCTTTATACTAGAAATAAGATTTTGTTTTCCTTAACTTGACTTACTTTAAGAATTAAGTGTACCATTTGCTAATTAAATTACTCAGTATTGACTCTAAAACTTTTGGTTTAAAACTTGATTTGATAAAAAGCCATTTGAAACATTAGCTCATGTTGTTCTCAGAGTGTGGGAACACTGATATTCCATGCCCGATACACGATCTGGATTCCACAAGATTTTATTTTTGTTTTAAAACATACTGAAAGCATATTTTAAAATAAAAATACTTTAAGCTGTAATCATATCAATGTATTAACTACTGACTGGATCTGATTCAAATTTATGGGAGAAAAAAAAAAAAAAAAAGGAAACAAGAAATAACAAAGTCCTAACCTAATAGAAAGGAATTGTGAAAAGACCACTTTTCCCAAAGCTGGCCCTCGTTCAAGGTACATATGGTCACATAATCTTTTAAAAAGCACAGTTCAAGTCTCGATTTAATTTTGTAATAGCATAAATGGAATTACACTGCTGATGAAGTTCAGCGCTTAAGCTGAAGCGCACATCTGGCTTGCTGAGTGACCCTGACTCAGTGTACTTGGCCAGCAAGGCAGCCAGGGCACCTCTATGGGTTGCCTTCCCTGAACTAAATCACAGTCACTGGGCTGGATGGGATCCTTCATATTAATGGCATCCCAGTCACCCTGTAAACACAATCATAATGCAGGGTTAATAACTACTTTACAGGAATGGATTATGTACTCTGTTTCCCCTCTTTGTATTTTTTGGGTACCAGGGATTAGCTAATGGAAAAGCATTGGCTCTCATAGAAGAGTTCCAGGGCGAGCTCTGGGTGGAGACGGGGTAAATTTTCTAACGTTCAAATCTGCCTGAGTTCTGTAATTTTCTCAATGTCTATCTTGAAGGCCAGTCTCCATATGGCTACTAAGGAACACAAGGGACCTGCCGATGACCTTCCTTTCTTTCGTAGATGAGGCAACTAAAATATAAGTGCTTACCTTCGGCCACGGCTCATACCCTAGGTAGCTAGAGACTGTTTCTTCTGCTTTCAGCCATGGCCTTTGGGTCAACACCATCCTTTGGTGTACAGATCACCAACCTAGACTCCCTCCTTCTCTGGCACTGTCAACACATGCTTCAGTGATAGCACGTGTCACAGTGTCTTGGTGTTTCCCCTGTAGACCTGGAATTCTTCAAGGGATTGTGTTTTATTGTCTCTGTATTCTCAACATCTAGAACAGGGTCTATCACATATTTAAAAATGGAAGTATGACCAGAGGACTGTCTACACACAAGGACAGATCTTGATGCTTTACATTTATTAACCCACGGAGACTTGTTTTTCAGATGAGAAAACAGACTCAACAAAGTTAGATAATCTACCCAGGATCTCATAACCAGTAAGTGGCAAAATGGGATTTGGACCCAAATCTGTCTCGCAAACCCAAGCCCTTTGTATCACACCCAGAAATAATGTAATGTAAGGCAGAAAACAACACATTCCTGCAGGATTTGTATTTGAAGTACCTTGAGACTTGGAAAAGGGATCACCATCGGTCAGGAAAATTCCTTGGTGTATCTACCCTCCAGGAATTTCAAATAACAGCCGAGTCCAAGAGCTTTCTCCCTGCCGATTTTCCAGTGGGAGTTGGTCCATGGCAGTGTGCTGCACCTTTTTGCCATTAGACCTGAGAGCCATAGGAGATTAGCCCCGGGAGTTTCAGTGGAGGAGGAAGAGAACACTGTGGTCTGCTTAATCAGCAAGCGTGCCAAAGTCCTTCCAGTAAGCCCCAAATAGCTGTGCTAATGCAGAGCAGGCAGCAGCCCGTGAGCCATTTAGTGATCGAGCTTTACCCTCACAGTAGTGGGGAAATCCAACCGTGGCTCATGCAGCAAGCTGACTGCCAGAAAGCCACTCGCTGGTCACAATGCCGTCCCCTGTCTGCCACCCTGTGCCCTGCTCTCTCCTCAGAAACCACCGAACTGCCCTTCAAAGTTATGAAGCCAATATTTGATCATTCAACCCCATTTCGGCCAAGTGCATGCTGACTGGCCATGAGCCACGACACCAACTTACATTGTGAAACAAACTAGATTTGTGGTGATATTTCTGGCCTTTGAGACTGATATCACAAGATGAATGGACACCTTCTCAAAACTTGCTGATGTGCTTTCATCCAGACAAAAGTCTTCTGGTCCAAATGAAGCAGGGTAATTTACAGAGGAACTATTTTTGTGTTTCTGACACTATTACCTTGTTTTTTTTGTTTTTTTTTTTTACCAATCAATGCTTGTGTTCACTTTCTAACTCTTGTTAAAAAAATATCTTCTTAGGGCTTCCCTGGTGGCGCAGTGGTTTGGAATCCGCCTGCCAATGCAGGGGACACGGGTTCAAGCCCTGGTCTGGGAAGATCCTACATGCTGCGGAGCAACTAAGCCCGTGAGCCACAACTACTCAGCCTGCGCTCTAGAGCCCGCGAGCCCCAACTACTGAAGCCCACGTGCCTAGAGCTGGTGCTCTGCAACAAGAGAAACCACCGCAATGAGAAGCCCGCGTACCAAAACAAAGAGTAGCCCCCGCTCGCCGCAACTAGAGAAAGCCCGTGTGCAGCAACAAAGACCCAACACAGACAAAAATAAATAAATAAATAAATTAATTAATTAAAAAAAAATATCCTCTTAGAAATTAAAAGTCATCTCTTTTCTACTTTAAATAAGATAGTAAGAGGCAATCACTCACCATGCTTCCCTTTTTGCTTTGATTGCCAGGAAGCTCCAAACTAAAATATATTTTTTAGTTGCAAACATTTTCCCTTAGCTTAGATTGAGCCACCGTAATCATAACTCACCACCCTCTTATTACTCAGCTTTGCTCTTTTTCTGTTCTGTTTACTGTTTCTGTCCTTTTTGGGGGGGGAAGCTACCTACTTCCTTTTTGAAAGGCAGAGGGGTATAAATAATTGAATCATTCTTAACCGCAGTACACACTGCAGATAAATGTAGCCTTTCAGAAATGATCCCTCTCTTCACCCTGCTGCTCTCACATTCCCGATGGCACACCCTTCATCTGAGCAGAGAATCACTGGCTGATTCTGTACCTTGCATTTGGCCTCCAGCCTAGACCTCAGACACACAAGCTGAATTAGGGCCCTTCTTTGAGTACTCAGGAGGATCAATGTCATTGCCACTGGCAGTTCCCTGGCTCCTCCTGCAGCCTCCTTCCAACAGGTTACGGGATCAAGAAACTTTGACGGTTGTTATCACTTATTATGGTTGACATACAAGCATCTGAGAATAGCATCTATTTTAATGTCTGAATTATTTTTTTCTCAAATTAATGGGCAAGATCCTAAAACTCTCCCTATTACAAAAGACGATTTGATGAATCACAAATAAAACCCCTTTGAGCATAAACGAATAAGGTTTGAGCCACTTCGAGTTATTTTTCTTGTCTGATAAAACCATTATCACATTTACAGCTTTGACAATGCTGAACCACATTCCTTTGATCATCTTATAAAATTAATTGATCTTGCTTATCTGTTGTTCTATTTTAAATCATTTAATTGAGGATATTAAGAGAAGTAATGGTAACAACTAAGGCATTTATTAAGCACTGATGTTCAAACTTGCAAAGGGATTTTCATAATCTGAATTTCTCTATCACCAAATTCTTTTCTTGTGGGAATTTACATATAGAGCACCTCCAGCCACAGATAATTTTCTGTTGCTTAACATTCTAAAGGACAGACATAGGCTGTGGCAAATCACTGCAGCTATACCTAATTTTAATTATTCTTTTAAATCAGATAGATACCCTGCAGTGAAATTCTTATAGTTAAATACAAATTAAAAGTTTCTAAAAACCTTAATTTCAACTTCAAATTTAAATGCAAATGAATGCATGGGTATGGAAAGAATCTCTCTCCCCCGCCCCCTCCAAAATTAGGAGGGAATTCTCTAAAAGCTTAGGTTGATCACAAAACCTTATTTTGGCCCCCAAAAGGCCCTTGGGCCCCAAAGCCACTCCATTTTGCAGTGCCTGGTCAATGACACCAACTAGATAAGTTGGAAGACTCAGTTTTCCCAAGTGACAGGTGCCCAAGAGAATTATTTTAGTGTGGGTTCCCCTGGAAATAGACCCTGAGACAAGAATTCACGTGTAAGTTGTAGGGAAGTGGTCTCAGGAAACAGGGCGGTAGAATGGAGGAGTGAGACGGGGGAAGGAAGGCAGCCAGCCAATAAAGGGTGTGTTACTGAGCCAGTCAAACTGGGGCTCTATCCTGCTGGAGAGTACGGAGAGCCAGTATAGAACATCCATGGGTCTCAGAGTTACCCTGTCTGACGGGCGAGGGAGCTGAGGTATTTATCCACCACTCCCATCAGTTATTAACGTGAGCTGCTTCTGAAAAGGGTCAACTCCCTGGCACTGAAATCCTTGTGTGTGAACTGAGTGGATGCTTTGGCCTGAGAAAGACCCCAGGCAAAGGGACATAGGGGCTGAGCATCCCTGAGGGCCCTGAAGTAACAAGACCCCACAAGCACCACTAGCATCCACTACAAAGAGCTAGCTTAGAAGTTTCAAACTAGCAGTCCACTGGCTGAACACAGCCTGCAGGTATGTTTTAGTTGACCCATACTAAGTTTTTTTTTAACATTGGAAAGTTTTACCTGAGAATTAGGATTTCTGCATTCTCTTGAAATTTTTGATCTAATTGATCTAGGACAAGAATGGAGACTTTGAAGTGAATTAACTAGGCAATATTTGGTGAGTAAATCATATATACCAAGTACTTACCCTGTGGCAGTCACAAAAGACCCTAAGACTAGGTCCTTATCTTCCAGGAAGTGACAGACCATACCGTGCAACAAAGCTGTATCAAGGCCTTATCTGCAGCTCAAAGACAAGATGTAGCACAAGGTGGACCAATTCTCAGAGTCTTAAGACGATTGCACCAAGCTTCATGCTCCCAGGGACCAGTCTGCCCTCCGGGCCTACCCACATTTTGACAATCGTAGCAAGCATTTATAGAGCACTAGCCCGGCACTCTTTTCAAGTGCAGTGTATGCACTTAGACTCACTGGATTCTCCTACGGGGTAGGAACCGTATTTCACATAAAGAAGTTGATGCTCAGCAAATTTAAGTAACTTGCCCAAGGTAGCACAGCAGGAAGCAATCTGAATGCAGCGGGATTTGAATGCAGAGGTTGGTCCTTCAGAATTCGACTGCACTGCCTCCCAAAGCTTACCAGATGCAGGACTAAACTCTATCTCCTCTCTCAGGTTCTGGTTGCTCCTCCCAACTAGAGTAGTCTTGTCATCCTGGAAATTTAGGACCCAGCTTCCTGGCTCCCTTGAAGCCGCCTCTGAAATCCTGGTCCACTGCAATCTCAAAGCTTTGCTGAATTCCTTATAGCACTTTTAGTCTGAACTCTACAACCTGACCCTGAACCCCATGCGGTCACCTCCTGTTGCTGACAGGGGTTGCAGTTGTAGGGGGTAGGAGAAAAATATGTAACACTTGTACGAAACCACAACTAGCAAGACTAAAGTCTCATCCCAAAATAATAAAATACATTAACATATTTTATAGCACGCATCCAAGTCAAAGTTTTAAAAGGCATCTGTTTCTGAAACAAATCAGCTTCTTTGCTATTAAAAACTACCCTGGAAGGAGACATTGGCTGTGACCTCAAAGTGCCCTGAGAAAGATATGCCCTCAATTTTTATGCCATAGATTCATACTGAAGTTTTCAAATTTGCTCTTATTGATTCAAAGAATTTAATGGCATCTGTTCCCGAAATCCTGCTGCTTTGTTTTCCTAATCAACAAAATGTTGCCTTTTCACAAATAATCAAGGTACTCAGGACACAATTTTCTGGACTGTCCTACACCCAAAATTCACAGGGACATAATTTTCTCTGCATAATACCCTAGGGCGCCCTGCAGCAAATTCAAAAGTCTTCAGGGGCAGGTAGGTTACGAGAGCAAGGGAGGTGACCCAGGCACCTTCAGCAAACTGGATGTCACAGGATGGCTCCTCTCATGGGACCATCCACATCTCAGCGCCAGCCAAGTGTTACCCTGCAGGAAGGCGAGTGCCTTTCTACTACTGAGGGAAACCCAGCGATTCATATTGTAATCTAAAAGCTCCCAGATTTTAAACATTGCCAACTAGTTTAACTGTACTGTAAATGCAACACAGGCTGGATTCACACTTGTGTGAGCTGCAGGGACCCAGCCCACAGGCCACCAGAACATGGAGTGTGGTCTGCAGACAATCATTATGCTGTTTAAGAGTGTGAACTTGTCACATAACAGTGATGGCAGAGTTTTGAGTCTTGAAATCTACATGTAAAACAAAGGCGGATCTCTAGTAGGTCTGTGTCTTTATTCCCGTCTTGGGGATATGGGGAGGGGGAAGGGTAAGATGTGACAGGGTGAGAGAGTAGCATGGACATATATACACTACTAAATGTAAAATAGCTAGCTAGTGGGAAGCAGTCACATAGCACAGGGAGATCAGCTCGGTGCTTCGTGACCACCTAGAGGGGTGGGATAGGGAGGGTGGGAGGGAGGGAGACGCAAGAGGGAAGAGATATGGGAACATATGTATATGTATAATTGATTCACTTTGTTATAAAGCAGAAACTAACACACCATTGTAAAGCGATTATACTCCAATAAAGATGTTAAAAAAAAAAAAAAAAAGGCTGTGATTGCAGAGGGACATTATCCTTCTCTCGGGGTATTTCATAGTTAGTCCTTGTGCATTATATTTTTCCTTCTCAATATGTAAACACCCAAAGGAGACTTGAGTCTGTCGATTGAGTGATTCTTTTCTTCAACAAAAATTTACGGGCACCTACCACATGCCAGGTACTGCTCTAGACACTGTGGAAACAACAGTTAACAAAAAGACCGAAATTCTCTGCCTTTGTGGGACTTACCTCTTAATTCAGAAGAGGAAGTCCACCACCCCCGGGGGAAAATAGGAGTCAGGGCAGGTCCTGGATATAGACACATTGAAAGGACTGATGTTCCTTGGTGCTGAGCTCAATGTGGCCTGGCTGTACCAGCTGCCCAGCCTGCTATCCACTTCTGCATCAAAATCGGGAACCTCACAGTTATTTCTGGAGCCGCATTTTGCCTACACGTAGCTATAACCCAAGCCAGATTGCCTATCAACCCTAGCACTTTCCCTGCTTCGTCCCTGCCTGTACTTTGGAGCTGTACACAGTAGCTTTGATTGTTTCACTGAAAGCAATTTAGCAGATGAAATATCTCCCCGCAAAGAATGATGGTCCCTTAACCTGTCCTTTCAGGCTGAAGTCACCGGGAGATGCTACAGGAGCATGTGTTTTATTGGACAAGAGTTACATCTGCTACAACAGCGGAAACCCAACCTTAAAGCTCACTGCCTGGCGCCACTTTGAACTCGGTGTGCTGGTGAGATGGCACTGGGGGTAATAGTAAACCTGATAGCTCAGAGCTGAAACACAAGGCTGTACAGACAGCAAAATAGCAAAGCGGTTATTTGCTGTGATTATGATCATAACCCAAACACGGGACTCAGACCTTCATTTTGCTCCAGAGATGGGCGCATACAGTGTGGGAGTTTTTTAGCTGCTTTTTTGGCTGACAGAGCTAAGGCATTTCAATGACACATAGCAAATCAAAGTGAATCTCTCCCCCACCCCAGTTACCGTCTTTGCAGAAATAACACAAACTCATGGACACCACAACAGAACAAGGAGTCAAGGGGTAGTGTATCTACTAAAAGGAATTTGAGAAATCGTTGGTTAAGGCAAATCTTCTTTCCTCATGGAAAATACTGGATGTGGACATGGTAAGATCAAAAACATCAGAGTTCAATTTTTAGCTGCATCTATGCTGCATCTATGCTGCATAAACAGAAGGTTGTTTTACTTGTTCTGTGATGTTGATTTCTTCTCCAGTTGCCATGGGCTGTCCATGTGTCATTCTCACTGCAGAATACACAGCCTTAGCAAGCATCTCCATGGTGTTGGGGGGCATTTTATGGCCCAAGGAAGCTAAGCTATCTCCCCAAAGTCACACATCAAACATCTCCTCTGTGCCAAGCAGTGCCCTAAGTGCTGAAACTGAGACAGGACTAACACATGGGTCTAGTGAGGAAGCATGAAGCATCACTACTCCGTGAAGTAGAGACTGAACAAGGTGAGGGGAAGCCCAAAGGTGAGTGACACGAACTTCAGGGATGCTGATGACACGTCCAGTGCCCTCTGTCTGCAACAGCATCCCATTCTCCTTTTAAAATAAGTACTTATTTTTATTTAGGAGCCATTTAGTTTCGCTAATCTAACATGGGTACTTGAAAGAATAGTGTGTATGTTCTGGGGATTTAGGGCATATCAGTTAGGAGTTTTTCAGTTGTGAGTGACAGAAAACACAACTCAATCTACTGAACAAAAAATAATAGTTTTTAAATACATGCTTATAGTTAAAAAATTGAGATTACTGCCTTCAGGCATGGCTTGATCCAGTGGTTCAAATAATGTCATTAAGACTCAGTTGATTCCACTTTCCTCTGTGCTGGCTTTATTCTCAGGCAGATTTTCTCATGTGCTCATCGTGCGCAGCTCCAGGCTCACTCTTCAAAGCTCCAAGCCCTGAAGAAAGAGAGAGCTTCTTTTCTCCAAGCAGCTTAAAAAAAATTTCCAGGCCTGACTCTCATTGGCCTAAATTGAGTAACATGCCTATCTCTGAACCAGTCCCTGGAGCTAGAGGAATGTGATTATCTGATTGGCCAGATCAAAACACAGGCTGAGGGTGGAGTCAACCCCACCCAGACTACCACTGGCTGAGGATGTGGGAGGGACAGTTATCCTGGAGGAAAATGGAGATGGTTGTCAGAGAGGTGATCCGATGAAAGAAACAAAAGATATCCATCAAACTTGGCTAGCTTTTGGACAGGAAGCTGAGAATATAAGGAACCCTGGGATGGGTGGTAAGGCTGGGGAAAGGTGGGGAGGAAGTTTCCCTGAATTGTTTGTGGTTCATTCAGGAAAACATGTGGGTAATTTTAATTCAAAAGAATTAACCAGAGTTAGCAATTTCCTGTACTGGTACTCTGAAAAACGACACCAGCCCAACACCAGGCATTGGGCATTCGATTCCTGCTGCTAGCACGCTGACAAATTGCCAATATACATGCAGCGAGTGTTGTTAAGTACTTCACATATTTATGCTGACTTCACGGGAGCAATAGATTCCATGGCGGAGACACTCTTGCATATTTATTGGAAAGGTGCTTTGCGTGGCATGCTGTGCTTTGCCTTCTGGCCTCTCCATCTCTATTTCCAAGCTTCGTTTAAGTATTGATTTGAATAAAGTCATAATTGCAACAGAAGCCTTTGTAACTTAACTGGAAGTGATCCACTCCGCAGTGTACGATGTACCATTTTATGTCATTCCAGATTGTTCTTAACTCTGTCATCTCTGGGTAACTGATAATATTCTGGATTGCTTGGCTTTCTCCCTTTGCAGATGCCAGATGGAATGATGCAGATTAAGAGGGCAAGAATAATCAGGGTTTACAGCGGGAGAGATGGTGACCCCACATGCTGCATTGGACCCAGATTCGCCTGTGGAATTGTATGCCCTTCCAAACAGCTCCCCCAGTTCAATGAGAATGACCTTGGGATCGTTCTTGTCCTCAGTTTCTCCTGTTGGAGAGAAAAGGGGTGGAGGAGCGGATATAGGAGACAAGCCAGAGTCCAGCTGTGTGAAAACCTATGTCAGTTTCAGAGTTTCCCACAGGGCTTGAAATAAACAGTATTTGGACGTGAGTCACCAGCCAGCGGCCCCAGAGGTGGGTCTCCTGATGGATTCATCCCCACCAAACAAAGATGCACACTGTTCTACGGTTCTAAAGATGACGGGCCATTCGTGGGGCACGAGTCTGGGCATGTGCCCCCAGGCCTGGAAAACCTGTTCCCCCCGACGTCGGCCCCCTCGTGACCAACCTCACGGGCTGTGAGAAGCTGGGCAGCACAGAATCTCAGTGTGAGGGTCACTGGCGTACAGAGAGACAGAAGCCACAATCCCGGTCCTCTTCAGAGGGAATGGGAATCTGGGACCCTTCAGTATTCCCAATGGGCAGGGGATGGAAGATAGGCCAGGAGTGACAAGCAGGACAATGGAAAAAGAAAAGAGGCTTGCTTACTGCTTGGAAGTATGCAGTGTTTCCTAGATAGTTCAAGCCACTAAAGGAACAAACAAACAAACAAAACGGTTAGCTGCCTAGATGGGTTTATGTATAAACTTCTCCGTAGTACAATAACCCCAGCCCCCGAAATGTTCACCTCTGAGGGTGTTTCCTTCTCTGAGCATTTCTGCTCTTCATGGGCTACATACTTACCTTGCCAGCAAATTGGGCTTCCCTGAGACCAGGTATGGATGCTGCTTGAATCTGTACCTCCTTCCTCCTCCCCCTGCCGCAGGTTTCAAATTCTGAAGCTTGACAACCAGGAGTCAGGGTTACATGCCCTCCGGGGTGGGAGGGGCTCTTAGACCTGGCCTTGAACAAGAGTAGCAAATAAATATTCATTCAGCCAGTTTTCAGGGAGGACACCCTCTTTGCTGGGACCTGGGTTAGGGCAGGAGACACTCAGGTTTAGATGTCCTCAAAGTGCTCTTGTCTAGTGGAGAGAGTGACGGATGTGTCGAGTGCCATGAGACCTGTACACCTCGGTACTATTAGGGGTGCCATTTTTTCAGAAGAGGACAGTGGCAGCGGGGGTCCAAGGAAGAGGTGGGCCTGAGTTGGAAGTGCTGGCAGAACAGGTATGAACTAAGCCTTGAGCCACTTGACAAACGGTGAAGATGCTGTGCCAGGAACTGGCCCCACTGGTCTGCATCCATGAAATCATTTCATCTCTGTAAGCCTACCCAGTTATTATCCCAGATGAGGACACTGAGAGACAAGGCCAGTGTAACACAGCAGGGCCCTGTGGGGCCTTCCTGGGACAGACCCCTCCCCCATATGCTCTGCTTTAGCTCCTCTCTGAAGTACCAAGATAATAGTATCTGGTCCATATTTCCTGAGCTTTTTTACAGGCGCTAAAACCCCCACCAATAGGAAGATGTTTATTACCTGATGACCCCCAGGCCCCCAGGCTTCCTGGAGCCTAAGGATTGATAATGTTAACCCCTGTGACACTGCCCTGTTACCTCACCATCAACCAATCAGAGAATCATGAAGGAGCTGGTCACATATGTACCCTGCAACTCCCCTCCATCACCTGGTCTTTAAAAATGTTTTGCTGAAACCCATTGGAGAGTTCAGGTATTTTGAGCACTAGCTGCCTGGACTCCTTGCTTGGCCCTGCAATAAATGCTGCACTTTCCTTCTCCACAGCCCAGTGTCGGTAGACTGGCTTTACTGCACGCGGGTGAGCAGACCCAAGTTTAGTTCAGCAACACTAGGACAGGGGGAGGTCCTGCTGTGAGTACCTCTTTACATTTTACACCCCAGGCACCTTTCCCCACTCTAGTCCTAGCCCTGCACCAAGAGGTTAAGTAACTTGCTGACATGGCTGGTAAGTGGCTGAGCCAGGATTGGGATCAAGGCAGTCTGACCTGAGTCTGAGCACACAACCAAGTCCCTGCCCCTCCACAAATGCTTACGAGCTCCTACTAGGAGCCAGGCACTGCTGTCAGCACTGGGTATAATGGTGGAGAAACAGATGCTGTTCCTGCCTACAATGTGGTGAGAGAAACAGTGTGTGCAAAACTATAGCTATGACACACACACTGTAAAGGAGAAGTCCATGGTGTTATGAGGATAATAAGGGGTATCTGAATCAGTCCAGGTAAGGGCAGGGGAAAACTGAGCTGAGAGCAGAAGCCTGCATAGGAATTAATTAGATGTAGAAAGGAGAAGAGTGTTGCAGGCAAAGGCAATAGCACGTGCAAAGTCCCTGGGGCAGGATGGAGCATAAGCCACCCCCCCAATCCTGGCTGGAATAAAGAGAGTGACCAAGTGGGTACGTACCTGAAGAGGTGGTCCATGCAAGGCCTTGGAGTTTGGTGTTTATCCTGAGGGTGATGGGGATAGGCTGGCAGAATCTCCAGGAAACAAACAAACAAACAAATGGACACAGAGCCCGTGTATTTGGGAATCTGTAAAGGTAGATTGTCATGTGTCTGGAACAGAGTAGGTTCCTGAGATGAGGCCAGAGGTGGAGGTTTTGGAGGGGCAAGGGTGCTAGGGGAGGGCGTACCCTACCTGTAGGCTTGGGGACCTCACCAAGAACACGGGACAGGGAGGGATTTGACCAGATTTGCAACAGAGTGAAGAAGAGTGGAAGAAGAGGGACCAGAGTCACGGAGATGGGTAAGGAAGATGTTCCAAAACTGAAAGGAAGAGTTGGGGAGAGACTGTCCTAAGGCAGAAGCTAAGGCTGTGGATCAGTCACTGGTGACATTAAGGGGGAGCAACAGCCAAGATGTGGCCACCAGCTGGAGGTGGAAGATAAGGATGACCACAGCTCTCCAAGCTCTCCAAGCTTCTTTCGCTGGGCCATCCTGCTGAGTATTGTTGGTATCCCATTGTGGCTTTAATCTGTATTTCCCTGATGAGTAATAATATTGAGCACCTTTTTATATTCTTACTGGTTATTCATATGTCTTCTCTTATGAAGTTCCAGCTCAAGTCTTTTGGCCACTTTTTGGTTTGTTTCTGTTTTGTTTTGCCAATTTAAAAATTGAATTGTATTTTTTTGTTATTGTTTCATAGGGGTTCTTTATATATTGTGGATATGAATATATGTTTTGTGAATATTTTCTGCCAGTGCGTGGTTAGTTTTTAATTTTCACAACAGTTTCTTTCAATGAGAAGAGGTTTACATTTTGATTCAAGTTCAATTTATCAAATCTTCTGTTTTATGGTTAGTTCTTCTCGCATCCCATCTAACAAATCTTGGCCAACCCCAAGATCATAAAGATAGTCTCCTCTGTTTTCTTTAAGAAGCCTTATGGTTTCAACTTTCATATTGTGGGCATGGCCTGTGCTGATATCCTGGGAGTGGTGAGAGGGTAAGTGATATGAAAGCTTTGGGATGGTTTTTCTCTTGTAGAATGCCAGCTCGTGTCCTGGTTCCATCCACCATAGAGCCAAGGACCTGGTTTCCACTTACTTTCAGATTCCTGCCACTAGTAATCCACTCAGCAATGATGTAAGCACTGTGCCCCTCCAGTCCTGACTTCCGGAGGGAAGAAGCAGACCCTGCTTTCCAGGGACAAAATGTGCATGCATTTTTGGTTTATGTTTAATCACTTCTGGCTCAGAGTGTGGTGCTGGTGAAGTCTTACTTGATTCATCTTTATAAAATATTTAGTCTTTTAATTATATGAACTGCCAAGATTCGGGGGCAGGCTTTAGTCATTTCCCAACTGAGCTCTCAGCACAATCTCTCTGATGGCCTCTTCCGAGCATCTATCACATGTTTGCAATATCTCCAAACCCATGAATCATATTTAAATGCTTTCCATATCCCATAATTCTCCTTTTACTGCTCTATTCAGTTAATTACACTTGCTCCCTATTCATCTGAGACATGCAGTTTGGGGCTGGGATTTGAAGAGAGAGAAAAAAAAAATGAAAACAAACTTCATCATGAAAGTTCCTTCATATTTGGGAGGTTTAATCCAGGTTTGTGTTTCAGCTTGCACTTTGAATTCCTTCTCTAACTACTTCTAAGTAACTCCATCTGCCGCTGGGTTGGTTCCCATCTTTAAACCCACTGGTTGAAATCCCTTTGTACAAGGATCGCCTTCATATTTAATATGTTTCTCACATATCATCATCCTCTCACCCACTCATGTCAACCACATGCGGGCCATATCGCTCCGTTTCTACAAAGAACTGAGAACGTAAAAATGTGCACCAGCACAGCCAGCTGGTGAGTAATGATGCTACTTAAAACAACAACAACAACAGCAACTCAAAATAAAAAGTATTTGCAAATGTGTGTGAATGTGTGTGTAACTGGGGAGGATAAAGGCATGAGTCTAATGCTATTAAAGCTGATGAGATAGAAGTAGAAATATTCACCCCATGCTGGTAATCAGCCCATAAACCTGATATTTCATTAAACAAATAATGAGATATTTAAATGGAGTATAATCTATAAAAATATCGAACCACTATGTTGTACGCTTGAAACTAATGAAATATGGTAAATCAACTAAAATAAACTGAATTTTAAAAATAAACACTAAAATTAAACTAAAGCGAAAGCTTTATCAGTTTATAGAAATTCTGAGTAGGGATACGAGGCAAAATAATGAAAGCTGATGTCCCTCATAGGGTCTCTGATGCCCAAGTGATCGGCTCCCTGCTCTCCCTCTGACTCATCTCCCACTACTTTCCCTGCACTCTGTTTTAACCACACTGACCTCCTTTCTTTTCTTCAGACACACTCCAGACACTCCCACCACAGGGCCTTTGCATCTGTAGTTTCCTCTCCTTGGAATGCTCTTCCAAAAGCTAGCTCCCTTACTTCCTTCTGCCTGTATTCCAAAAATTGATGAGATTTTCTTGGGCTTTCTTATCTAAAATTTCAACAACCATTACTCCAATGCTTCATTACCATCCCACTGCCCTGATGCCTTTCTTTGCCTTAGCACTTGTGACCATTGAGCACAGTATTTATTTTACATATTTTTTCTTATTTATCATCTTTTCTCTCACTAAAATGAAACTCTGTGAGCGGGGATTTTTGTTTAATTTTGTTCAGTGCCATAGCTACAAGTGCGGCCACAGAGTTGGTGCTCAATAGATACTAGTTAGATGAACAAGCAAATGAAATCACAAAAATAGATAATTCTCAACGCAGGGAACAGACTAGTGTGCAGCTGTGGGAGAATCATGAAATGTAAATGTGGAAACCAAAGAATGTCAAAGAAAGCAAAGTTGGTAAGACAAACTGCTGGTTACCAACTCATTGTCCCATCTCTTCTTCCTTTCCATAGAAAATCTGAGGGGAAAGACAGCATAACAGCCAATGAAAATCTCCATTTCCCAGCCTCCCTTGCGGATAGGATCAGTCTCATGACTAAGTTCTAGAAACAAAAAGTAAGTGGATACTGTTGGGTGGAGTTTCTGAGATACTTTTTAAAAACTTACTGACTCAATTGATAGGGGCTCTTTTGCCTTCCCCTCTTTCTCCTCCTTCTTTCATAAAACATAGATGTGATGGTTGGAGCAGCAGGGGCCATTCTGTGATGCTGAGGCAACCTTGAGGATGGATACAGCATGCTAGAGATGGCCAAAGAGATGGGGTAGAGAAGCTTGGGCATGAATTGTCACCGCTGCTTCAACATTGGGCTGCCTTCCTCAGGACTTCATTTTATGGGAGAGAAATGAATGCCTGTCTGGTCCAACTTATTGTATTTGAGGGTCTGTATTACTGGTAGTTGAACGATATTACTAAGTCAAACTACTGGGCAAAATCAAAATGCTTTGATTTTGTTGAACACTCTGTAGTCATCATGGAAAAATGTCTGCCTATGTTGGCCATGATTTAACAAACCACATTGTTACCTGATTATGAAGCATTTTCTACTCTGATGCCTGACTATTATAACATCCTCTTTCAAAGCCAACCTACTACAATGGAGTTACACCCAATTCACCCTAGTTTCAAAAACAAGTTATCATACAAACTTGCCCTTGTGTTGAAAATGGCAGCACCCTACATTCATCAGAGATGACTCTGAAGTAGCTCTCATTTCCCTAGGCAAGGACTTGATCAAAGGGAGCTTGAATCAAATCATACTAATAGCTCCTTAAGGTGGTTTGAATATTTGAAAGTTAGCCACTTTCTTCCAAATTCAGAAGTTTTGGACTATGCTTTTTTAGAGAAAACCCAACTTACTTGTTTAGTACCCACCTTTTACACATATTTCAGGGAACTGCTCTTTCCCCATCCACTACATATGCATTGTTAGGTGAATATCACAGTCTTAGTAAAATGTAACAGATGACTGGTCCAAGCTGGAGCAGCTGACCCAGTGCGGGCCAGTCAGAGCTCTTCTCTAGAATTTTGGAAGTGGAACCAAGATCGGCAGAAACTGAACACGTGTAAACCTGGGAGCTCTTGTTAGTCATGTTTCACCACTCAGAATGAGAAACAGAGAATTCCACAATGCAGACAAAGAAGATATTGAGGCAGAAAGACATAAAGTGTGTGCGTGTGTGTGTGTGTGTGTGAGACAGAGAGACAGAGAGACAGAGACAGAGAGAGAGAGAGAGAGAGAGAGAGATTGGGTGGGGATGGGAGAAAGAAGGGAGGGAGAAAAAAATTAATAAACCAACAAACTTCCTTGGTTCCCCCGCCCAGGGCAATTTAGATGCCTGGTCCCAGCCCATTCCCAGCTCTTGATTTTCTTGACTTTTACTAAATTCCTGAGGCTTCCTCTAATAATTCACTCTTTTTCACATAAACTAGCTGAAGTCCATTTCTGTAACTTGTAACCAAAACTTAACTACCACATAAAGCTCCAAATACTCTTTCAGAATCTGAGGAACAGTTGGTGATTTGTGTGTAGTTTCTTAAATGACACTTTTAAGACTTGTATGATTTAACTTTTATATTTAGGTGTTGATCCATTTTGAGTTAATTTTCCTATGTGGAATGAAGTAAGGGTTCAACTTCATTCTTTTGTAGGTAAATATCCAATTGTCTCAGCATCATTTGTTGAAGAGACTACTCTTTCCCCATTGAATGGCCTTGGCCCCCTTGTCAAAAATCAGTTAGCTGTACATGTAATTGAGACCCTTTCTTGCCTTGGCTTTGGTGACTTTACGCTCACTCTGGTCTCTCTATCTCCTTTGCAGGCTCAACATCTCCCCAGCCATAAAGGCTCAGTCCTATGCATATTTCCCTTATCATGCCATGCTTGCTCTCTGCGTGGCTTTAATTACCACCCATTTGCAGGTGACTCATAAATATGGATTTTTTTGCTCAGCCCTTTCCACAGAGCTTCAAACCTGCACATCTTCTAACCTGCACGTGTCTACTTGGATGTCACAAAGTCATCTCAGAATTCGCACGTCCAAAACCAAAGTATGGCTCTTCCTCCCCCAAACCTGGTTTTCCTCTGACGTTCCTTGTCTGAGTGAATGGCACCATCTGTTCTCCTGTTATGCAAGCCAAGAACCTTCTCCCTAACCTCCCGTGACTGATCTACCAGCAAAGCCTGGGAGTCTTATCTATCTCCCAAATCCATCTAGTTCTCTCCCTCTCCACCAGCACCACGGAATATTTGAGGCCTATGTGGAAAAAAAAAAAACATTATTGAGGAACACAATTTTTTTAAACAAATGAAGTGACAAATCATGTCCGTGGATGGGAAAGTTAATATTGCATAGATGTCAATACTTCCCAATTAGAGGTTTAATTCAGTTCCAATCAAATTAATTATTCATTTGCACAATCAAAAATGTTTATTTGTTAAGTACTAAGTGTTTATTGGTAAGCACCAAATGACAGGGAAATTTTAAAATTCACCTGCAGATTAAATGGGCAAGACTATGGAAGAAGTTGTGAAAAAGAAGAATAATGAATAATAAACTGACAAATATGAAAACATGTTATAAAACTACAGTTATTAAACCAGTATGTTGTCAACGTAAGAACAGACAAAGAAATCAATGGAACAGGACACAGAATTTTAGAATTTCAAATTTTCAAGAAAAATGAATACAATCAGCAGTTTTAGAAAAATTGGTTTTCTATTTAGAGAAATAAAATGTGTTTCCTATCTTATACTATAGAAATTCGGAATCAATACAGAGTTACGTAAAAAAATGAAAGTATAAGTATCTGAGTAGGATATGAAATAGGTATATGTTTTTAGGGTAGAAAAGACATTTCTAAGCATAAATGCAAATGAAAATACCATGAAGGACATGAGTGGTGAGCTTGAATGCATAAAAATGGAAAAAAAATAATGATATTTTTAAAATAATTAAAATCAAAATGTAGATATCAAATTACATTAGAATACAAAATATATACAAAGGGTTAATATCTTTAAACTCTAAAGATGATTTACAGATCAGTGAGCAAAAATGAAAACCCTAGTAAACAAATGGGTAAAGAATCCAAACAGCTGAGTCACAAGAGAAGAAATACCAACAACTGATAAACTAATGATAGGTGCTTAACATCACTAATAATTTTAAAAATACAAATCAAAACAATGACTACTTCCCTCATCAAATTCAAAGAGTCAGGTAAAAGGAAAAATTATAATAGACACATTACTACACTGCTGGTGGTAATTTAAATGAATGTACTATTACTGGAGTTTAATTTGGCAAAATGTATCAATAGTCTTGAATACATTCTCTGCTTTGAACTAGTAACTCCACTTCTAGGAATTTTCTCCAGCCTAAGAAAATGATCTGAGATGTACCCAAATGTGTCTAGATAAAGCTGTTTATTACAGTGGTTCCTTTAATAGAGGCCACAAGTCGAAAACGGCAAGCAGGTTTTAAAATGTCTAAATGCACTAGGTATGCATATATGATGGAATACTCTGAAGGCACTGAATACACTATTTTAAAAGAATATTTAATGAAATGGAGAAATAGAGTTAGAAAAGTATACAGGACTAAAGTGTGGGAAGGCATACAACAAAATATCATCAATATTTTTTCCTGGAAGGTAAGATTACAGGTGACTTGTATTTACTTGTTATCCATTTTAGCATGGTCTTAGTTTTCTAAAAATTTATTTTTGTTTATTAAAAAAATTTTTTTTAACATAAATGCCTTATCATTGTAAATTACTCAAGTAATGAGTTAATATATGGAGTCCTCTTTTCCCTACCATCCCTATGTGCTTCCCCAGGAGTAATTACTATTAAAGGTTGGTATATATACTTCCAGACATTTCTCTATATATTTACATATATAAAAGTACACGGTAACTAATTTTACAAAGAGAAAAATAAAGTTACTTAATACAAGCAAAGCAAAACAAAAAGAATTGGCTGGATATTTTAGTAAATTATCCAATAATTAAAACTTGAAGAACGAAGACTGCCTTGATTTCAGAGTAAAATCATTCACTTCAATTTTTAAATGCCCAGGGGAAAAAAAAAATGTCTGGGAACAATTTTAAAAGTTGGGGTGGTGGGCAAGGTCCGTTAACGAATAAATTAGCTTATATAAAATAGAAGCAAACTATCTCCTGTCCCTTCTTTTTTTTTTTTATGTTAGAAAATGTTAAACCAGTCCGTGATCTTTCGCTAACATTTTTAAGTAAGTGCATTTTTGGAGAGTAAAAGTCATGTGTGAAATACAAATAAATACAAGGGGAAAAGACCCCCAGCACAATAGGAGGGCAGAACAATCCACGTGGAATGTCCCTGTCGCCCAGACAGCTCCCGTCTGCTCCCTCCATGCTGGCGGTGGGCAGCAAGGTGAGGGCGAGGATATTAAACGGTTCTAATCCCATTCTGCTTTATGACTAGCTCGAGAAATGACCTCTAGCGAGATCTGGCCCTTGTTCTATCCAGCAAGTAGATTTTTCTTACAGAAAATAAATTAAAAAGGTGTGACCTTGCTGAAGGCTGGCTGAGAAAATGAGGTACATCTTGTCACGGCCAGAGGAACCTATTTGTTCAATTTGAAAGGCTGCCGCTGTGCTCCGATTAGAAGTTAAGATAAAGGCTGGGGATGAAAAGAGGAGAAACATTTCTAAGCGAGGAAATTAAAGAGCTACATTGGAGACCCTCTCAGCACTACAGTTGGCTTTTTGTGTGGGGTTTATCAGGTCCTATCAGCCACACCTTGTCTCTGTGCTCGAAGCTCTCTCTCCTCCGAGCACACAAAAGCCTGCCATGTAGGGAGCCCCTGAGAAGCCCTCTCCCCGACAGGTATCTCCAAGCACTCACGCCCTCCACTGCACGCCGCAGCAGCGGAAAGTGACCCACCTAAATTTTCTTCACTGAATGTAAAAAGACTCAAAGTCATTTCATTGCTTGCACTGAAGGGACCCAGTCAGGAAGCTTCTTACCTTCCCGGCCAATAAACGTATCACATCTAGGAGAATGCCCCCAAATTTACTCAAATAAATGGGCATTGAAATGCCGTAGTGCCCATAAAAGTTTCAAGCCAAAGAAAATTTCCACCCAAAGCCCCTGAAGCGAAGAAGCCTTCTTTCAACTTCTCTCTTCATTTTATAGACATTTTTTATGCTCCAGAATCTCTTTCAACTTTTAAAGTAATAGCTCATACAGGAAAAGAAGAGGCAAGAAAAAATGCTGGGCTTTTCCACATGCTCTAAATTTACATCCAGCATCTATTCCCTGGTTCTCTAGGTCTACGCAGGGTCCAAAGGATATCTGGAGAGGCCAGACTTCTCCACCTAGAGTTCACTGACCTTGATCATATGAGACCAATTCACCTTTCTAGCTTTATCGCCCTTTATTCCTTCCCACATTCCAGTCTCAAATATATTTTTCTCCTTCCTACCTCTGTATCTTTGCTTGAGCTCTCGGTGCTTCTGGAATTCCTCTCCTCGCTGTATATTTTTTTCCAGTGCCAGCTATCTACATGGTCATGTGTCTTTATTTGCAGACCATCTACCTGTTTGGGGAGTGTCAGTTTGCTAAGCTTACCAAAACAAAGTACCATAGATTGGGTAGCTTACACAACAGAAATGTATTTCCTCACAGATCTGGAGGTTGGAAGTCCAAGATCAAGGTATCAGGCCTGACGGGGGCACTGGAAAAAACAAACACCAGACTGTCACCTTGATCCAATAAGCGCCCAGCATGATGTAAAACTTCAAAAATGCAACAGTAGGGAGTTCCCGGTGGTCCAGTGGTTAGGGCTCGGCGCTTTAACTGCTGTGGCCCGGGTTCAATCCCTGGTCCGAAGACTGAGGTACCGCCAGCCGAGTGGTGTGGCAAAAAAAAAAAAAAAAAAAAAAAGGACAACAAAGGAAACCATAGCATAAGAGGCCAGAGAACAAGAAAGGGCACTGAGAAGAATGTTACCCACATCAAGGAGAAGCTAGAGGCTCACTCCCTGGCAAAAAGGGGTGCAGGAGTGGCTCACCTACCCAGTCCTTATGATGACAGTGTGGTGGCCGGGGTCCCTTGGGACACCTGGCCGTCGGCTGAAGCTGGCCTCGAGCTCCAATCGAGGCAAACGCACCATGAAGCCCGTGAGTTGCCCCAGCTCACTTCTCTACCTCCGTGACCCGTGGCTGCACGTGCAGCTTCTCCACATCACCAAGAACAAGAGGCTCAGCCAGAGCCCTCACCAAGCCTTGTGGGAGTTTAGAATTTCGAGGGGCTCAGGGGCGGAGATAGGGGGGTCAGTCATCACGTCACCCACAGCCTCTCACTAGCTCCACGGCTCTACTTCCCCCCAACGCTCCTCAGGCTACACTTCCCCCCCCCCCCATATCTTACCCAGAGCCCCTCCGCCTCCAACAAGGGCCCTCCAGAGCCTCAGTTTCTAGCCCAAGCACTTCAAGTGTTTTCACTACAAGGAAAATAGAGATGAGATCTGGTGAACAACAACTTCTCCATTCCTTTCTCTGGGGACTGTCTGAGGATGCCTGGCCTACAGAGAACAAAGTGGAGGTGGGACGGGTGTGCGTTATAAGGAACCTCTGAGTCAAGTCCTCTAGTTGGATTTGTCCTTCACTCTGTTTCTTTAGATCCCACCACACAGGAGGGAGACTTTGCTTTTTGGTTTGAGTCGGACCTTTTACTGCTGGGGTTTTGGGGTACCACGACCCAAAATGAGAGGTTCAGAAGGTGGCTCCAACACCCTCTTGTCCCCGCCCCCAAACACCTCACCTATGACCCACTTCTCCCTTCAGGATCACGTCTCTAAGGTGACAGTGGGGCTCACCCTGACCCACCCAGAGCTGACACTCATTCAACACGTGGTTGGGCCTTAAATAGAATATTTCAGGTACTTTCACAGTCTCTCTTGGCCCATCAAAGTGTGAACCAGATTTATTCATCTCTATAATGGAGTCAATACGCTAACACTTCATCAGCTACACTCACACAGAGGACTTCTCTGAGCAAAGGAGGGAGATTTCTTTGCACTGATCTAAAGAGTGATTCAAAAGCAGCTGAGTTCTGTTTTCTATTTTCAGTAACCCTTGTTGAAATCACGTTGTAAATGACCAAAAACCTTGTAGAGGGAAGAATGATGAAGTGAAAGAAGGGAAAACCTAGGGAGAGAAAGGCAGGAAGCTCCCTCTTTTTGGGGACCTACTATGTGACAGGTACTAAGATAACTGGTCCCTAGAATGAAAGAAGCTCCTAGAAAATGTGTTGACTGCCTTTTTCCATCTGAGTTTTCATTAAGTGATTTTTTCAGTTCTATAACTTTGGTTTGCTATAAAAGGACCTTTGCAACATTTTCTGTCATGCTTCTTCTTTCTTAAGCTTTCGTTTCAGACCCAATTTTGTATGTTCTAATTGCAAACTCCAGTTCAAGTTCCTAAAACACTCTCTTATAATTATCACCTAACAAATGCAGTGATTCCACAAAGCCCAAACGTGTCTCATTAATTCTCACAACTAAAATACTTTCATTTTTCTTGGACTCTAAGCAAAACGGACCATAAGCAAAGTGTTTGCTAAAATGACAGGTGGAATTCCATCCAATTAAGACATAAATATTTTTCCAGAGGCTAAGCTCACTGCAAAATAATAATCTTCACTCAACACATCTTTACATGTCTTTGGCAAAACACCTGTCTAAAACTGTTAACACTAAATATTTTGGGAGCTCTGTACTTCAAAGACGTCCCTGAAAACGTCAAGCATTGTTAAAATGTTGAAGTAATGTTGGTTAAATGCTTCTGTGACAACTGTCTGGCTTGATTTGTTTTAGCTGAATACATTCTGAATATTGCTTGGAATCTGTGAATTGGTCATTTGCCAAAAGATGAGACTTGGGCTGAAGTCAAAAGAATTACATGCATCAAAGAAACGAAAAAAATGGGGGGAATCTTCGGGTATCTTAAAAATGCAATTTATCTTCTGGGTTGGAAGCTTCAAAAGAACATTCTTACCCATTGATAGCATTTGCAGTAAAACTACGTGTATACAGTAGAAGTCATTCTGATTCTTTTTTTAAATTAACTTTTATTGGAGTATAGTTGATTTACAATGTTGTGTTAGTTTCTGCTGTACAGCAAAGTGAATCAGATATGCATATACATATATCCATTCTTTTTTAGATTCTTTTCCCATATAGGTCATTACAGAGTATTGAGTAGAGTTCCCTGTGCTGTACAGTAGGTCCCTTTTTAGTTATCTATTTTATGTATAGTATATGATTCTTGACCAAATTCATACATATAGAATCACACCTATAGTTCCTCATGCAGAGAATAAAAAGCATATTTTAAAGTACCTTGACAAAATCAGTGATTAAGCAATACAAAATTGAGATGTTTGCCTAGGAACCTTTAGTTTGTTGGTTGCCATACTTAGAGTTCTTGGAATCACAGAAGAAATATTAGAAGTAGTAAAAACATCAGTGAACATCTAGTCCAACCATCTAGCCCTTCTGCCCCTGCTCCCTCCATTTTTGGATAGGTAAATTGAGGCTCAAAGACCTAAAGCCAACCACAGTTGGTTAACAGAAGTGCTTACTGCAAAGAGCTTAAAAGTTTGAACTGATGGGTGGGTAGTTAGGGAGACAGTTATGAAACATATCAACATACGGTAAAAGTGGAATAAAAATGTTGAAAAGGTATACTGAGGTCAATAATAAGAAGAACTAAGGTTAACTGGGTAATTACTAATTAATTGGGTAATTGGGCATTGTGATAAGCACTTTACATACATCATCTCATTTAATTCTTGCACAAGAATGCCCACTTGTCCCATGCCACCTCCTAGATGTGTGAAGATGTGGGCTCCTGTCTGGTCATATGAATTAAGAGTAGGAAATGGGTGGTTCCCATTGAGGAAAATCTGAGAGCTGGTACCGGAAGTGGGTGGAAATCAACCCCAAACGGGCAAAATGAACACGTACTCACACCACCCCCGATCTCTTAGACACTGGCCGTCTGGGAGAGAGAGCAGGGACTAGAGAGGGTACCTCGAGCGAGTACACAGGAGCTGAGACAGTCAGGGGTGGGAAGCTGAGAGATGTAGTTTTCAAACTTCAGTTACTACAGAATCGCCAGAGGAGTTTTGTTAGAAAAGCAGATTCCTGTACTCTGCTCCCAGAAATTCAGCAGATCTGGGGCATGAAGATTCACATTTTAAACTGCTCCCCTAAATGTAATGTAGGTCAAGACCTGTGAACTCTATGTCAAGAGACATTGGTTTAGATCCTAGGAAGGTAGACCAATTATTAAGTATTAAACGAGTTTCACTAAATCCAAAATAATAGCCAGAGGGACTCTTTAAAACAAACAAAGCAAATCTTGACAATTGCTCTCTTTTCCTCCTTCAGTAACCGCACCTCTCACTACCTCTTGGGCAGTGCCAGGTGCTTACTAAATGCTCTGGGAGATGAGGATCTTCGTCAAGGCAACTTGCTGAAGGCTGGTTTGTCTGCCAGTAACACAAAGACAGATGGGATTTACAAACAGCTTTGAATGCCCGATCAGAAAACACTGTAGCTTATTATCAAACGCATGAGCCTGATAATGGGAATATAGTGTTTTAATGAAGTAAGTGGGATTCTAAAATCTTTTTAAAAAGAGAGAGAAGAAAAGGAAAAGAAAGAAAACACCTACACAATTAGGAGAATATTTAAAGAGTAGAAAAGTAGAAACAATGCACTGGAATTTGCATCCTTCTCTCTTCCCCCCCACCCCCTCCTCCTTCCCCCTCCCCCCTCCCCTTTCCTCCTCTTCTTTCTTTTCTCTTTTTGTCTTTTCTCTTTGTTAAATGCACCATTGGTAGATATCCAAGCACAGAGCGATAATGGGAGCCACAAATCTTTTTAAAGTGTTCCCCACAAGGGTGACAGGGCAGGAATCTCAGGGAAGGTCAACCCAACCCGAGTCCTAGGAGAGTGTGCTCCTTGAAACTTGAAACTTGCCAAGTGCTATCACTTCAAGGCACACAGACCTAAGAGGATTAAGGTAAGTATCCCTCCTAAAAGCTTGAAAAAACAAAGATTAGTTTTTAGCATCACAAAGAAACATATATTTATATAGGTTCTGAATGAAAGGAAATATGTTAAGACTTTTGGAGTGGGGGGGGGGGGGTGGAGGTGAGGAGAAACACTGTGGATGGAAAAGATAAATCATCCCCAAGCAAGAGAGACAGCTTTGCTACATAATTATCCACGGTATACAAAGAAATAGATTGAAATTGAGATTTATGCAAAAGTATTATAATAAGACATGTACTGCAAAACCTTAGTTAGCTTAATTTACTAAGTGAGCATTTGTGATTAGACCAAACTGTGGACTTTTTGGTTTTTTTCCACCGTATAAGAAGGGTGGTGAGGATTATTAGGATAATTAATAGTTATGTCAACAGAGCAAGAAGGACTTGTTCACCTTCGAGAAAAAATACGCGTCTTTTCATAACTTCAAAAATACCTTACTATATAATCCTGATGGAGTAAATCACTTAAATTCTTTTAATCCTCAGTTTCCAAAGTAGTCCGACTCAAACAGTAATTTAAAAAAAAATTGTTTTGGAAGTTGCAAAGCCATTGAAAAGTCTAAAGGAATCCATGAACCTCAGGAAAATTCACATATATGCAAAATTGTGTATATCAGTCTTCTGCATTGGAAACAGATTCCTTTCATATAGTCATCGATAAGATCAATTTTTGTCAAAATTTTGTCTTTCATTTTTTTTCCAGACGAAAATAAATGGCTACTTCCCCCTCCTTCAGAAGGAAACAGATACAGATTACACAAATAAAACAAAAAGTAAACTTTAATTTTGCTTGAAAGTAAATTTCCACTGGAAGTTTCTTTTGTTTGGATTGACTATGAGGGTAAATCTGTGGATGGGTCTTCGACACGGCCATTCGTTGACATCTGACCCATTTCATTTCTCGTTCACTCTGTGAGGGACACACGCTGACAATACAGAGGCACAGTCATGAACAGTGGCAAACAGTGTCAGAATTCCTGTCGCTCCTGTGGCCGGGTAAGGGTGAGGCTAGTCAGAGAAACACCAGAATTCCCCAAGACTTGAAGTGGAATGCGTTTTACATCAGTCCCTTTGTCAAGTCAGAGAGGTCATCTGTGCCAGGACCTGCCTCGTTGACAATAGCTACAGCAGCAGCAGGTTACGTATTTCAATGCTAAGGCTCCCTGAGCATAAGAAAATTTCAAAAAGCCCTTATAGCCTTCCAGGTGTCCATCAATCTCCATCTGCCTCCAAACTGATGAGGATTTGCCACCATCAAGTGTACTCGTGAGGTCATTCCAACTATCACTGACCAGGTGCTCCCTCATAAGTCCTCCATTCCCAGATGCACATGTTAAAAGTTTCCCTCTTAGAGCTGATGAGCACATTGGATGTGGGCAATGTCCCCTCATCCACTTGAACTGTTGGTAAAGTAATGGCATAATTCTACAGCAGATTTCATCTTAAAATTGAAGAAACGGGTAAATTCTCCACCACCAGTCCTCTCACCCAGAGTCGAAGTATGAAGGCTAAAGGGTTCAGAGCTTTTTTGCAACAGCTTCCATAACAAGGATGGCAAGACCTTGAATTAAGAGATTTATCTTGTTCATTTGATCTTTTAAAAAAATCTGCCAAGAATGCCAAGACTTAAAGAAATTCTTCCGAATTGTTTTGAGAAGGGGCACGTTTCTTCTTCCCAATGGTCAATCAAGTGCATTAAGATTTACCCCTGGAAACTAGGGAACTTCAGGATTTTGGAGCAAGCCTTCAGTCTGTTTCCATTTTCTGACAAGCCCCCTGGAAAGGTGGTGAGCAGAACCTAGCTCTAATATCACGGAGACGCTTCCCTGTGGTCGACCAGATGCCTGTCAGCATTGTTGGCAGACTGTTTTGACACTAGTGGAATCCTGTGAAAAAAAAGCAGCAAGTTAGGATAAGGTACAGAACTTCTTTATTCACCAAGTAGCAAAACCAGATGAGGTGTCAGCTTTGCAGGTGTACAGTGTCTTAGGTCAGATTTCCCCCTAAACATTCCCTGGCACGGGGATATGAATGCAAGCAGTTTATTTTGGAGGTGATCCCAGGAAGCACCTGTAGGGGAGTGGGGAAAGGAGTCAGGGGATGGAAAGAAGACATTAAAGGGTGTATTATCAAGCTGGTTACTGCTGAGGGCCACTCGGGTGCGGTCCTGCTGGCAAATCCTGGGAGAGAGTGGAGAATGTGCTTCAGAATTGTCCCCAGTGAGGGATATTTAAGCATCAACCCCCATTCATCACTGGTTGGGGGTGGTTCCCCTGGAGATACTAACTTTTCCAGCATTTTGATCCTGCCTGGTGCATGGGCTGAGCCTACTCCAGCATCCAGAAAATATTTTCAGCTTGAGAGTGGGAGGTGTTTACAGCAAGAAGCCATCAGAGATGGTGAGCCATGATATGGGCCAAGGAGATATGGGAAGGGCATGGACAGGGTCTGCTACACACAGATACTGTGAGCTTTCTTCCAGGTGACATTTTCACCATTTCCAAGAGGCTGTTGCAATTCCTAGAAACAGGTTCACCAGCAACGAGTTTTCCTTGTTGACACCATCCTCTATATAATGGACAAAAACAAGGCTGTAAAGAGGACATCGCTAATCTCCTCCAGTTGTTTGATGAAGGGACACAGAGTAGCTGGGAATTCCTCCATGTTCTGCTTCAAAATAGTGGAAAATGGATCAGTGATTCTGGAATGGGTGATGTCACTTGACCCAAGGCGGTTCTACCATTTCATTCTTCCTTCCAAACCATGTCCTAGCTCAACCATTTCCAAGACACATGGCTTCAACGAGGCTGCCACAACTATGTTGATTATTTCATTGATGCTGGAATAAACAATCTCATAGGATGCTTTGAAACAAGGCAGGTTTTGGATGGAAATAATGCGAGTTTAGGTAAAGTTCCAGTATTTTCAGAACAAGTCTACTTTCCACTTAACACCATTCGGCCTAGAGGATTTTCAAGATGGACAGAGGGAAAATACTCCTTTAACTTGTTGGCTTTATGCTTCCAGTGGTCCAAACCTCACTGCACAAGAAGTACAGCTTTTTACTATGTCCTGTCACATCCAGTGCTGCAAGTAAAATGGTCTCATCATATTTTCTTTTCTTTAACATTTTCCAGTTTAGGCCTGATTGCATCAGGCCACACCTAAATTGGAAACGATGTGTATGTATCAAAATGTTGGAAGATCTTAATTCCTATTGATGGGGGAATAATCTCAACCATGATGATCAACACATGTTACTCTGATCATGTGAATGATTGCTTAGCACACATCTTCCATCTGCCTTATTGCATTCTGGGCAGAGCACACTTCCCTACCCCACTGATCTTGGGCTGGGCCATGTAACTCACTTCGGCAAATAGAAGTTTGGACATGACACTAGCAGAAACCTTATGTGTCTTGGGTATCTTGGTTTGGCTCTTGTGCTTCTGCTATTCTCTGTAAGAGAAACACATTCTGGGTAGCCACTGGTCCAAAGAGGATATATGGAGGACACCTGAGTCTGACCTTGGAACTTGAAGTCATGAGCCTGAAGTCCAGCCTAGTCCAATCAAGTTGCAACCAGTGCAAAAAGAATGAAATAATGCCATTTGCAGCAACATGGATGGACCTGGAGATTATCATACTAAGTGAAGTAAGTCAGATAAAGACAAATATCATATGATATCACTTATATGCAGAATCTAAAAAAAAAAAAAATGATGCAAATGAACTTATTTACAAAACAGAAACAGACTCACAGACATCGAAAACAAACTTATGGTTACCAAACGGGAAAGGTGGGAGGGGAGTGATAAACTAGGAGTTTGGGATTGACATACAAACACTGCTATATTTAAAACAGATAACCAACAAGGACCTACTGTATAGCACAGGGAACTCTGCTCAATATTCTGTAATAACCTAAATGGGAAAAGAATTTGAAAAAGAATAGACATGTGTATAACTGAATCACTTTGCTGTACACCTGAAACTAACACAACATTGTCAATCAACCATAGTCCAATATAAAATAAAAATTTAAAAAAAGATCACAGAGATAACGTCTATAAAAAAAGAAAGGCATCAGTACAGCACGTGTGCAAAATCTTTTTAAAAATTTGCAAAAAATGCACAGACCCATGGGTGACAAATAAATGCTTGTTATTTTAAGACACCGATTTTGGGAGTGGTTTGTTATGCAGCATTATTGCAGCAATAACTGACTCACATATTACTGTCTTGTATAAACTAGCATCCTTTAATCCCTCTCACTTGCTCAGAGTGAAAAATATCTTGATACAGCTGAATTTCAAACTTTTTTTCCCCAAAAAGTCCATTTTTCAAAAATAACAAGTGCACTCAAGAAAATATATTGTTTTTAGTGTGTTTTATTCTAACTTCAACCCAAAATTATGTGATCTGTGAGAACGGGCCTGTCGTTCTACTCTTCATTTTGGTCGCTGGCACTAATTAACAATCCATTGCAGTGGCATTCCCCCAGTTGATGCCTTTTGATGCGAACTTTTTCAAGTTCCATCCCCTTGTCGTATAACCTTACAACTCTTCACTCTGCCACAGTTTAATTCGAAATCAAAATTATGAACTAATGAAATAACACAAGTCTTGTTTTAATAGGGTGGTTTGCTTGTTCGTTTTCAAAATTACACCAATTTGCCATTTTACCAAACTCACATCTTTTTTTTTTTTTTTTTTTAATGAAAGCTACATCTTCACTATCACAATTTGAAATGAGAGGCCTCCTGGACTTGTTGCCTACAATTAAACCACAACAAAAGGAAGCCGAAGTCATTTCACTTTTCATAAGGCTGTAATTATTCTTTAACTATTGGAATATGACATCCCTTAGGAGCTAATTATCGAAAAGCTCTCATCACACATAGGAAATACACAAACAAATCCTTCAAGCACAAAGTAAATGTTCAACATTAAAGAGCTGCATCCAGGAAGTCATACCAATCAGTTGGTCCAGCTAATTACTAATCTGATTTTTGGAGTAGTTGCATTAGATAATTATGACGACTATTCATAACATGAAAAGCGCAGCCTTTGACTGACTTTAATAAAGATCTAGCTGCAAGAAAAAATGTACTTAAGAACCATAGCATAAAATTTGCATTGCAACGGAACCAAGTGTGGTAGACATTTTTTAATAGAAAACATTTCACTTATCACATGATAGATATATTTAATATACCTTTTTGTGGCTGTCACGTTGAAAGGCAAAGTGAGCTATTATATTGATATGATTTCATATGAGCCATGAAGTACTGCTTAAAGCCCAATTCGTACTTTAAAATGTGTATTATAAAATGCTTTTCTGAATCATTTAAGATTCACGTTAGATAAATACAGCATATTAAAGGTTATGCTCTGGATCATATTCTAAAGGAATCAAAGTCAGAGTTATATACATAATGTGCTGACTCCTCCACTCAACCTTTTTTTTTTTTTAAATTTTGTTTTTATTTTTGGCTGCGTTGCGTCTTCCTTGCTGCGTGCGGGCTTTCTCTAGTTGCAGCGAGCGGGAGCTACTCTTCGATGTGGTGCGTGGGCTTCTCATTGCGGCAGCTTCTCTTGTTGCGGAGTACTGACTCTAGGCGTGCGGGCTTTAGTAGTTTCAGCATGCAGGCTCAGTAGTTGTGGCACGTGGGCCCTAGAGCATGCAGGCTTCAGTAGTTGCAGCATGTAGGCTCCGTAGTTGCGGCGCACGGGCTCTAGGGTGTGCGGGCTTCAGTAGTTGTGGCTTGCGAGCTCTAGAAGGCAGGCCCAGTAGTTGTGGCGCGCGGGCTTAGTTGCTCCGCAGCACATGGGATCTTCCCGGACCAGGGATCGAACCTGTGTCCCCTGCATTGGCAGGCGGATTCTTAACCACTGCGCCACCAGGGAAGTCCCACTCTACTCGTTCTTAAATGTATTTCTGTATCAGGATATTCAAATTCTTCTCAATTTTTAAATGGTTATAAAACAAACACTCTCATACGCTGTTGATGGAAATGCTTATTGGTACAACTTTTTCAGATAGCAATTGGTCAATAACTATTAAAGCTAAAACGTCTATACCCTTTTGACCTAGCCATGTCCCTTCTAAGATTTTTATCTTGTAGACAGACTTGTATTAGCACTCAAAAATAATGTATAAGGACGTTCATTACAGCATTGGAAGAGTAAAAAAAAAAAGAAAGAATAAATAAAATAATCTAATTGCCAATCAATAGAGGACTGCTTTCTGATAAATCCATACAACAGGATACTAGGCAGCTTCTGAAGACACCGAGAGAGAAGAGACCTATATGCACAGTTATACAAAGATGTTCAAGGTCTATTAAAAATGCGTGAAAAGGTACAATATGTATGGTGTAATCCCATTTTTGTACCCTAACAAGGTAAGCATATACATCCCAGATAAATGTCCATACAAATATTTTCCATGACTATGTTTGCTTCTGCATGTATATGTGTGAGTATAAGTAGATAGATGGAGAGATAGAGACATCTCTACTTCCTCTCTATTTCCACTGTCACTGTCCAACTCAGGCCATGGTCACCTCTCCCTGGTAAGGTCATCAGTTTCCTCATTGTCATCTTGCTGCCTGCCTTGGGTACCTCAGGTCTCTCATACACCCAGGGACCCAAACGATCCATCTAAAGTACAAGTGGGTGCACGCCACTCCTTTGTTTAATGCTGCTCGATGGTTCCCCCTCACCTACCAGATGAGCCCAAACTCCTCAGCCTGGCCCACAAGTCCTCCACAGTTGGGTCTGCCTCTCCCTGAGCCTCGTTTCTTGCCGGACACCACCTATCGCCATGCTCCAACACTGAAGCCTCTGCACAGCCTTGAGTATTGTCAAGTTGGTTTTTGCACATGTTATTCCTTGTGCCTGAAATGTCCTTCCTTTCTCTCACTGCTCCCCTATGCGCCCCCCACACACAATCAAACACAGTTTGGCTTGGCCAACTGATGCTAATCATTGAATAGGAACCACTTCTATTTCTCTAAGGAAGCCATCTCTCACTGCCAAGATTTTTGCTCATTCTGTTTCCAATTTCTGCATTTTCTACTACCAGCCTCTTCCACACTTCCAGTTAGTGCCGTTTCTTTAGATGATTCCTAGATACTCTTCAGGAGTCAACTTCTAAGATCACCATCCTCCGCTCTGAGTTCCCAAAGCATAGTTATCACTCCCTATGGTACCTGCCTTTTGGTCCGTGCACCTCCCCAGCTTAGGGTGACCAACCATCCCAGTGTACCTGGGACTGTACCTGTTTTAGCACTGCAAGTCCCACATCCCCAAAAACCCTTTAGTCCCAAGCAAACCAGGAAGGTTGGGGACCCAACCCCCTCAGGCTCTAAGTTCATTGAGGGCAGGGACTGAGCACAAGACCTGGCACGCAACAGATGGGTACTGATTTGAATTAAATAGAAGAGAGAGGAATTTGAGAGTAACTATACTTGGACAGGTAGAGTGGGGAGGTCTTCATTTGGTTCTTGGTCATGTAAACGTTTTAAATCTCATCCAAATATTATATATTAAGGTTAGAAAATTTGTCAACTACACAAGTTAGTCAAATGCATACTGTAATTCACAAAACACTCATTCGTGTAATAAACATTTATTAACCACCTCTTGTGTGCTGGGTACAGTGAATTACAATGGGCTGCAAGGATTAAGCAGACAAGGACTCCTTGCAAAGAAGTCTACAGGGGGATTTTACAATACAAGGCCCAAACAAAGAGAAACAATTATGGCATTAAAAAAAACAAAAAACAAAAAAGACCAGGTAACATATGTCTGAGCCTACCAAAAAAGGCTTCAGGGCAGAGGTGAGGGTACATTTGGGTAAGGTTTACACTTGGGTAAGATTTAAGCACAGAGATGAGAAAGGGCTCCCAGTTTGAGAAAAGGCTCTAATCAAAGTTTTCCCTGAGGTAGGAAAACTCACCTGGGTATGGGTAGTAACAAGATGTGGATGTGGCTTGAGAATAGGGACGTGTTTGTTTTCTATTGCTCTGTTAAAAATTACCACAAAGTCACCAGCTTAAAATACCAATCATTTATCATCCCACAGCTTCTGTGGGTCAGAAGTCTGGGCTCGGCCTCACTGGATTCTCCACTCAGCATCTCCCAGGGCTGAAACCAAGGTGTTCCTCTGGGGAGCTCCTCTTCCAAGCTCATGTGGTTGTTGGCAGGGCTCAGCCCCTTGCTGTTGTGTGATTGAGGTTCCTGCATTCTTGTTAACTACTGGCCACAGACCCCTGCCAGCTTCTAGAGGCCACCCTCAGGTCCTTTCCTCATGGACCCCTCTGCTGCCCCTCTCACAACACAGCAGCTTGCTTCTTCAGGGCCAGCAGGAGAATCTCTCTGTCTTCCAGAAGGATCGGTCCCTCTTTTCAAAGGCTCACGTAATTTGGTCAGGCCCACCTAGGATAACTCCCTTTTGTTTAACTCCAAGTCAACTGATTAGTAACTTAATCACATTCACAAGTTTCTCCCATACTCAAGGGGAGAGGATTATACAGGGCACATAAATCGGGATTGGAGGCAGGAGTAGGAACCTTGGCAGCTGAATTAGAATATTTCCTACCACAGGGACTTCCCTGGTGGCCCAGTGGTAAAGAATCCGCCTTACAATGCAGGTGACGTGGGTTCGATCCCTGGTCAGGGGACTAAGATCACACATGCCGCAGGGCAACTAAGTCCACGCGTCACAACTACTGAGCTTGCATGCCTCAACTAGAGCCCGTGTGCCACAAACTACAGAGCTCACGCACCCTGGAGGCTGCGCGCCACAACTAGAGAAGAGAAAACCCACACGCCACAACTAGAGAGAAGCCCGCGCACCACAACAAAAGATCCCACATGCCTCAACGAAGATCCCGCGTGCTGCAACTAAGACCCGACGCAGCCAAAAATAAATAAAATCAATAAATGAATAATAAATAAATCTTAAAAAAAAAAGGAATATTTCCTGACACAAGGGGTGATAAAGGAATTCAAAAGGCATTAGTTCTGGGGAGTGAAAGTGTCAGATGATGAAGGAACTTGATTGCAAGACAAGGAGTTTGGAGACTGAGAATTTTTAAGTTGAATAGTAGCATAATGAGAAGTAGAGCAGAAAAAGGCAGTATTTTTAACAGAACTCTGTAAAGAACTTGATAAAGTTATTTTACTGGCATGTTAAAAATGGAAAAGTTTTAGAGCAAGGATGGGAACTCGGGTGCATTAATTCTGATCCAGTGGTAGTGGCTGCCTGGAGGGCTGTGTTGGGAGGGTTGAGGCCATTTCTGGGCTTGGCAGGCAGCAGTGCTGGGATCTATTGGTAATGTCTGTCAGGGTGAGGGTGGAGACGAGCCGTAGCTCTGGAGCTGAGAGTTGGCCACCTTGGCACTTGAGAGAATAGTTTCAGACCTTGCGCCTCTGCAAAGGAAAATAGCAAGTCTATTTTCCAGGATTCTGTGATTTAATCTAGCATCCTACAAAGCACATGCAAAATAGCAAACATTAGGAAGCTCTTCAAGCCTTCTCCAAATGTCAGGAGCTGGAGCAAAATACGAATAAATTAATCCACTGGGAGCTTTTTCTATTCCTTCCTCTCTCTCAGTGGGAAAAAAAAAACAGCTCCAAAGTTTAGGAATTTCTAGCCATCTCTTTAAACACCAGAAAATAGGTCTGCCAGGCAAAGAATTAAAATGCCCTTGCTTTGGACTTTGATGACGCATTCCAAGGCTGCATGGAGACATGTGTAAGGAGAGTGATGAGAAAGTTAATCCTCTAATGACAGGCCTGAGGCCCAGAGGGGAGTTTCATCACAGGGTCATGTGTGGATGCAGAGGGGAGAATGTCAGCTTGGCAGGACACGCACTTACCTGCCCTCCACCGCTCAGGCTCTCCCGCCATCTCTCACATGCCTAGGAGCAGCCTTACGTCTTCCAACTCGGAAGCAAAAATCCCAAGAGACTGATGTTGTTTCCCGTAAGTCCAAAAGCTGTGCCCTGGGAACCTGTTGCTACTCAAGAGAGTGCTTAAGAAAAAGTGGCTTCAGAGCTGGAAGCCCTGGGGGGTTGCTGGCTCTAATTTTTAGTGGGTATGGTAGATTAGATCACTGCTTGATGGATAGTCTCTCTGGGTCCCATTTCCCTATGTCCTTGGAAGGAGCATTCTGCCCCTCGTCCCCATGTTGGGCTTGACCGTGTGCCTTGCATTGGTCAAAGAGACGTTAGTGGTCTCGATAGAGTTAGAGGTTCAAACTGCGTTTGAGACATCGGGTTTGCCCTGCCATCACGATGAGAAAAACATATCCAGACTAGCCCCTGGTCCAACAGGATGAAAGGCATATGGAGCGGACCTGAACCCAACGGCAGCTTGGAGTTAAGCCTGTAGTAGCCCAGATGATGTCATGAAAGCTAACAGATCGGTGAACAAGAATAACAGACGAGGATTATCTTAAGACACTGAGTTTTGGAGTGGTTTGTTACAAAGTTATTGTGACAACAGTTGATGGGTGCAGTAAGTACTGAGGCCTTGGGGAAGTTCCTTTTTCTCTACCTCAGTTTCTTCGTATAGTAAAAGGATACAGTGATGGCACCTCCTTAGAGGGCTGTGGTGAGGATCATCAGAGACAAGGCATTTAAGTGGCTTATTGTGGCAACTAATGCAGAAGAAGCACCTAACAAGCATAGTTTGTCACCATAGTTAAGAGAGTGAACTCTGGATCCAATTTTGGGGGTTCAAATCCTGGCACTATGTGTCTACTATAGAATGGGGTGGTGGGGAGAGTCAAGTGTGAGAGTAATTTCAAAACCAAGGCCATGTCTACACTAGCAAAAGTTCTAAATCTGGACCTCCTTGTTCAGTTATATATTCTTGCCACCATACGTCACAGAGGCCCTACTATAGGCAAGATCTTGGGCTAACGCTCAGGCACACAGACTTACACGGTCTCTAATCTTAGAAGTGTTCCAAGACATGGGAGAGGCAGGGGTGAGGTTCCAGGGGCAGAGAAGGGGTGCCTGAGGAGAGGCTACAGATCCAGGGCGCACGCAGCACCAGTTCCAGGGCTGGGCTGCAAGAGGCAAGTTGCTCTCCTGAGGCTGTGGTCTGAGGAGTTGAGGACCACTGAAGTTTGCAAGAAGCTCCAGAAACTCTCATTCCAGGGAGATAAATATCCAGCACCAACTCAGTGCTGGTGGCTTAAAGCTCCAAGTCGAGAATTCAGACTCAGAAGGAAACAGGCTCCCCAGGAGAACACTCAGGGACAAGCCAGACGGTAAGTCTGAGCTGGGTGCTAGGTACAACTCCAAGGCTGGACATGCAGACTTAGAAGAAGCCCAGTGAGCAAGTAAGAGCTTTGACTCTGCCAGACTGCCTTAAGTTCAAATCCTGGTTCCAGCATTTGCAAGCTGTGTGACCTGGAGCAAGTTACATAACATCTCTGAACCTTAGTTTCCTAAGCGATGTTAGGAAAATAGGGTAATTACTAGAACTTCTCTTGGGTCCTTATGAGGATTAAAATCATTAAATATATAAAATCCTTAGAATGGACTACAGTACTGCCTATTATTATTATTATTATTATTACAGGCTCAAAACCCCATGTCTGAATCATGTGAACCAGAGATACGTGTTTCATAATTCAGAATTTTTCAGATTTTAGAAAAGAAATACGACGCATATATAAAAATTATAGAAAAGAAATATGGTGCAGATATAAAGATTTTAGAGAAGAAATATGGTGTACATAGAAAATCACAGCAGGATCTGGGGCTGTATTCTGTAACCAAATACATGAATATTTATGTAGTGAAATATGTGAATATTTAGATCAAATAAGAACTAGAAATAGCTTCATGGCAGTTCAGGTCAGATTTTGCTACCATATAAGATTTTTTATAAAGCAAAACAAACAAATGATACCGAAAGCAAAACTCTTTTGAGTTTCTAGAGCTCCAAGGTTTGGGGAAATGCAGAAAAGAGATTGTGGCTTTTATCACTGGAAGTGATGGAGGCTACGTAAGTGTGTCAGGCCAGGAGCAGGGGGCGGAGAAAGGTCTCCACCCAAGCTGGTCGTGAAAGGCTGTATAGGAGGCAGGCTTGGAGCTGAGAGCCTCAAGGATTGGCAGGGTCTCAAAGGCAAGACTGGGCAGCAACACAGGAATCCGAGCCCAGGGGGTATTTACTCAGAACTTGTCAAGAGGTAAACTGAGGCTGCATTGTGAATAGCCTTGAATATCAGGACAAGAAAATGGGCTTTATGTAGTGAGCAGGAGATGATTTCATTGGGATTGAATCTGGCGTTTCAATTTCTGCCTCTGGTACGGAGCCTGGCAGCTCTTTTAGAGATTGATGGTCTCAAGTTACACCCCTGTTTAGGGGGCCACCATGCTCTAGAATGCCCTTTCGTTCACCTCTGAAGTCTTGCTCAGCAATACCACCCATTCTGGGACACACTTTGCCTGTCACCATGGTGGCAGACCCTGTCAGCTCCCCACCCATATCACCTTGGCACTCATCGGTAAATACAGAAGGATGCTCAGTGAGACCACCAGCAAATCTTTACCAAGGGCTCATTCTGGCTGCTGGTGTACCCTGAGCTTGTGCACGGAGTAAACTGGAAATGCGAAGAGTTAATACCCTCAGAAGCAGCCCTTAACAGTGATGGACAGGGCACTGAGCATAAATACCCCAATTTCCTCACCCTCAGGTCAAGGATAACACTGAAGCCGGATTGCCACTGCCTCTTAGAATTCTCCCAGGAAAATGGGGCCCCGATGTCCTTGGCAATAACCTTCAATGCACCCCGTGTTGGCTTCCTGCCCTTTTTGTCAGACTCCTTACCCTGTATCCATGTTTCTTGGCATCACCTTCCAAATAAACTAGTTGCACTTGAGTCTTTGTCTCAGGGTCTGCTTCTGGGGCAACTCTAACTGAGTCACCACGGTTATAGGAGTGGCCTCTATGCTGGACTGACCCATCCATGCCTTGCTTCATGGTTTCCACTGGGAGAGGTTAAGCATCTCAAGGAGAGGAACTTTTCATTTGCCTGTGAATCCCCATGGTACACTTAGAGGGTAGACATCAAACAATGTTGACTGTGGATTGACTTGGAAAATTAGGTAAGCTCCAATTACCTGCAAGTAGCTAAAGGTCACCAATGACTTCAAGGGACAAAGTTTAGCTTCTGGGTTTTATTCACTGGTTCTCCCACTTACTAGCTTGGTGATCTTGAGCAAGTCCCTTAATCTCTCTGAGACTTAATCTCTACCTATGAAATGAAGATGAGAAACTTTGCCCCTTAGAGCTACTGTGAGAATTAAATAAGATCATGTGTGAAGCACCAAGCTTATTTCCTGACTTTCCGAGTTAGTCATAGCTTTAGACCCATCCTGTTCCCAAATATCTTTCCTATACATAACCAATTCCTCAGGGTCATGGTCTTGAGGTTCTTTTACCTGCATACCGAAGTGGGTTCAAGTCCCCATGCATACGATCTAGTGCATTCTACCCCCTAAACAGAAAATTTCCATCTTTAAATGAAGACTTTGGGGCAGCTTTTCCATCTTTCATCACCAGCCTCTGATATAGACACATGCATACACATACATACAAACATGGATGTATTCTTTACAATGCCCCTTCTCAGCTGCTTCTGCAATTGCCACAAGGACACCAAGTCAACACTCTGCTGTTTAACCAAGATAACATTTATATCACCAAGAGTAAAAAGATTCCTAAGCTTGGACCCTAAGAATTAGATCTTCTCGCTCTGTTATCATCATCAAACATTTTGCAAGGTGTCATGGCACACACAGCCCTAGGCTAGGTCCTTGGATGCCTGGAATAATCCAAGGAAAGGTGGCACCCATGAAGCTTACCAATGGAGATTGTAAACACCACCTAAATGACATCCCACAGTCAAGCAACATATAGTATCTATCCATGTACTGTGTGTGTGTGTGTGTGTGTGTGTGTGTGCGCGTGAGCGCACGCACGCATGTGGAGATGCATGCTTGTGCAGGCGTAGATCTTACCTGTCTTGCTTTCCTAGTTCTCCTCCTGCATGCAAATGTGGAGCCAGAAGACAGTTTAGATGAAGTACTAAGAGTCAGCATTCTGGTTTCTAGTCCTAAAAAGAGTAGAGAGCCGGATGACCCTGAACAGCTCGGTCCCCTTTCCGGACGTCAGTTTCTCTACCTGTAGGAGCAAGTGAAAGTGAATGTTTTCTTGAGTTTAGAAAGTTAAATTCGAGAAAAATCTGAAGGCAGGAAGATTCCACCACGTGATCCCCTATTTTTTTTCCTTTTGAAAACACCCAACTGAAAACTGATTTGTTAAAAAAAAAAAAAAAGTCTGTGCTATTACACCCACCATGCCTTCTTTATGAACTGGAGTAAAGAGGAGGGATTTATTTGAAAGTCAATAGACTATTTACAGCTCTACTGTAGGTGCTAGTTTAAATTCAACATTTTGAATGGGGTAGAAACAATCACATCGGAATTTGACCAAGGATACATTCATATGTCAGTTTAATGCTCCAGCTGTTTAATCAAAACATGAATAAAAGGTCTAAAGCCCAACAAGCAAAAATATCATAGTTGTGGGATTCAGCGATTGCTTCCCCACTGTCAACCAATTACTGTGTAATTTTTCCCTGTGACTGAATAACTAACTGTTAGCAAATAATGAAAAGGCAATTACAGCGACGCTTTGTTCCTGTTACTCCCTTCATATTATTCCGGCTATAATTATTGTCAGAGCTGGAGGTTTACTGTACCATGGAAGCAGCACCAGGAAAGGAAATGGAATGGGCTGGTGCATGGAAAATTGCAAATGTCACAGCTACCTTCATCGCCACTGTTGGACTTCTGAGATCAAAAAATCAGAAGAAAAAGCTCTCCATGTGGGTTATACAAATTCTCTACCTCAAGCTGTTGTGGCCACGGGGGAAGTGGAGATGGAGGTGAGGGTGGGGGGCAGGCAGGGAATCAGGCACGATGTTTGTTCTTTTTTCCTGTGTGTAACTCCCAAAGGGCAGTGCATTTTCACCACAGTCTGCCTGAATCCAACTCGTGGACTCTTCTTTTAGCCTTTGCTTCTCATTAATTGTCTCCATGCTGGTTCATGATGGGGAGTGTCATATAAATGATGCATTTTATGGGGTTTGATCTTTCTTCAGAGAGGAAATATGCCACATATGGACAGATGTCTGAAAGAAAATGATGACTGTTCCCTCTTTGTGCAGTTGCTGGGACCAATTTTTAGAAGGTGATTTTCACTGATCAATATACCTTCCATTTTGACTTTATTTTTATTAACCAGAAACTGTAAAAATAAGACCAAAGGGATGGAGGTATGGCCCTCATATTTTTATCTCATTTATTTAATGAACATATCCTGATTACCTACCATGTGCAAGGGACTGGACTAGGATCTGAGGAATCAAAGAAGAGTGAGACGCAGTCCCTGACCAGAAAAGACTCCATCTTGAGGTATTTTCACACCCAAATAAATGTCTCTCTGCATGAAAAGCAACTTAGCATAGTTGAAAGTGTGTAGGACTACACGTTTGAAGATCTAGATTCTAATTTCAGCTCTACAACTTACTAGCTGGTTTACCTTGATGTATCAGTTAGCTACTGCTGTGTAACAAACTATCTTCCAAACTATGTGGCTTAAGGCAACAATCATAAATAATTAAACTCATGAATCTGCAGGTCAGTGGGAGGCCCTGCTCCAGGTACGGCTTGGCCGGGGCATCTTATTTGGGGAAGCTTTGTTCCAGATGTCTCTTACCTTCCTCCTTGGAATAGCTGGCCAGCCTGGATTGTCCTTATTGTAACATCCGAAGAGCAAGAAAGCAAGCAGAAACATGCAGGCAAGCACACCAACCACTTTCAAACCTCTGCTTTAGCCATGTCTGCTAACATCCTGTTAACCAAAGCAAATTACATGGTCAAACACAGAATCAGTGGTTGAGGAAATCTATTCTGCCTCTCAATGGGAAGAATTTTAAAGATAGATGGCAAAGAGGATGAATACAGTTAGACGTGAAGAGCTGGGGGAATTCACACAATCAGCTGCACTTGGGTAAAACTCCATGCCTCAATTTCTTTGTCTGTAAAATAGAGGCTCAGTTTACCTGTTTTAAAAGATCATTGGAAGAGCCAAAAGAAACAAAGAGCATTAATATGCTCTGACAACTATAAAGAACTATGGCTATATAATTTATTATTGCTCTTACTACTTTCTACTTATTTTTATACCATAAGTATTTTATGATTTTTTTCTAGATCAAATTAGAGATTCTTTATAAACTTCAAATTTAAGTTCAGCTATCAGATATTCTTTCACTCATCAGAGGTATTAAAAATGGAAAATGGAAATTAGTTATAGAGTCTATTCATTTTTGTTTTACTTGTAGAACAGGTTACTTCTCTAAGAACCTGATCTGATTTGAGGGCAGACGGAATCTCAAAGCTTTTGTTCTTGGTTCCTGTGGCAGCCAGTCAAAAGATTCCCCTGTGTTTCAGGTAGGAGAAAAAAAAAAAAAATTATAGGCTATCAAGCTGCTTTGGCAACTACTACCCTTGGGTTATTTTTGTAGCTAAAGGAAAGCAGGTTATGAGGGATTGGATGGTCATAAATAAATAAGCAAGGATATACATTCACAAGGACAAGAGAAAGACAGATTAGTAATACTAAAGACAAAGGTGCAATAATAATAATAAAAACCCTCAGAAAGTCAGATCTGGGTTTGAATCCTTGCTCTACCACTCAATAACTGGTTTATTTAGCTTCTTGGAGCTTCTGTTTCCTTCTTTGTAAATTGCGGATAGAAGATCTAACTCACCGTGTTCTTGTGAGGACTAAATGAGCTATAAAAGATGTTAAATCTCCCTAAATAAATATATACAGTTGACCCTTGAACAATATGGGTTTGAACTGTGCCGGTCCACTTATATGTGAATTTTTTTCCACTAAATATGTACTACAGTACAACTGACCTTTGAACAACATGGGTTTCAACTATGCAGGTCCACATACACAACCATGTACACAGATTTTTTTTCCATAAATACATACCACAGTACCACATGATCCATGGTTGGTTGAATCCATGGATGCAGAACCATGATATCTGTATTGGAGGGCCAATTGTAATGTTATACGTGAATTTTTGAATATGTGTAGGATTGGCACCCCTAATCCCTGTATTGTTCAAGGGTCAACTGTAATTCCAATCAATGTCCTTGTAGGATTTTCTACTTCATTTGTATCTAAGACAGGGAGCCTCACCCATGGATAGGGAAAGTACAGATTATTTGGTAAAAGGAGAAATTGACTCATAGCACAGAGAAAAAGTTGGATTATACCTCACACCATATACAAAAACATAAGCACTAGATAAATTGGATGAATTAAAGACTGAACTGATGAATAGTAAAACTTAAGAAATATAGTAAGCAGATAAGATAAATATGTTTGTGACCTTGGAGTAGATAATGATTTGTAGTCAAAACCCAAAAGAACAAATGATATAGTGGGGGGGAAAAAGGATGCGAAACTAAAAGGATATGAATAGGTGTTTCCCACAAGAGAAAACAAGAAGAGCTAACATATTTACAAAGTTCATGTTCACTGATAGTCAGAGAAAGGCAAATTAGAACAAGATTGTGATGGCACTTTACACCCTTCAAATTGGAAAAAAGAATTAGACAATCAGATAATATTGAGTGATGGTGGGGATGTCAGGAAACAGGAACTCTCCTTCATGTCCTGCTGGTGGGGGGTTAACTGCTACAGGTACTTTGCAGAGGAATGAATCTGGCAGTAGTTAGTGAGAGTGAAAATGCACAGGTCCTAAGATCCAAGGACACCCTCTTCTCTGGGGTGTCTACCCCAGAGACTTTCTCCCAAAGGTTCACAGGAAGACGTGGATGAGGCCTGCTTTTGAAGCACTGTTCAAACTGGCAGAGTTGGAAATTCAGAGGGGTCTATCAGAGGCAGAACGGAGGAGTAAAATGGTCCACAGTCCCTTATCCGCAATCCTTAAAAGCTCTGAAAATATGAAAATTTTCCAAAACTTTGGCACAAATTTATTTGGAGGTGGAACTTGACCTGAACTGACATGAGGCTCCTTAGAGTTTCTTCATATTCCACTTAGTGTAAATATTCATACCTTTTGATATAGAAATATATTAATGTGTTTGAGAACAGCGTGGTGCCCAGGGCTCACAGAATGAGATTTGTAGTCCAATGTCACCTAATTTTAGCACAAATACAGAATGTGTTCCAGGAGATGCACATATCAGTGTACGGAGGGGCAGATTAGAAGAGCCTCAACTAAATTCGCCAGCAAGGATGCATGTATGTGGAGTTAGAGATCTGGAGTCAGGATAGGAGAAAATAAAAAATGAAATGGAATATAGAAAATAGAATAGAATAGAAAAAATAAAATAAGATAAAATAAAAATAAGAAAAAATAAAATAAAAATAAAATAAAATAAAATAAAAATAAGAAAAAATATAATAAAATAAAGGAACACCTAGCATGAACTGGAGGAAAAAAATAAAATAAGGACAACAGATCACTGTGGCCCAGCAGTTCAGCTGGGAAGGGGGATTTCTATAGCAGTTTCTATCTATATCATATGCTGTTTCATTTTTGCAAAAGTTCCATTCTCCAACATGATAACTTATGAATTTTTTTAAACCTCTGTCCTCCCCATGGGTTGGGCACTTAGAATTTGGGGCTTGAAAGTTATGTGTTAACTGGAAGTCTACTGCAGCCAAATAGGGCCGCCTGGGGAGAATCCTGATACTAGGGATGTGTTTTCTCACCATGGGCAGCCCATGCGAACTATTATCCAGCCAAAAGAGGACTGGGTTTATGAGTAGACCTGGCTTCAACTCCCAGCTCTGTCTGCTGTGCAACCCTGGGCAAGTCATTTTGCCTTTCTGAGCTTCAGAACTCCCTACCTGTTCCTTGCTCTTTCTCTCCCCCAGGGGACCCCTGTGATGGAGCCATTCTGGGTTTCTTGCAGGTGACCAAAAACACACCGCCCCACCCCAATTTCTCTGCTAGGAGAAATCCCCGATTACCTTCCGAATTAGTGCAAACCTCACTTCTGCTATGAAGTCTGTCCCCCTCTGTTCCTACTGCATGTAAGATAGACCTCGCTTGGGACATTTTCCAAATATTCTTTTGTTTATCTGAATGCATGACTGTTTTGTTCATAAGAATATGACATCTGGAGGGCAGGAACCACACCTTACTCATCTCTATAACCCTGAGGTCCAGGACAGTATCTAATACATAGTAGGTCCTCACTTTGGTGAACAAGGCAGACACGTTCTTGCCTTCAGGCAGCCTGAATCTAATGGCAGAAGGCAGATTCTGAGCAGGCAGTTGTGAATGTGATGGGCTTATCAGAAAGGGAGCCTAGGTAGCTTGGGGTGGGGGGCGGCTTATAGCTGTGGCAAAATGGGACCCAGCTATGAAAATACAGCTATTTACATATGCATCTAAAATAACACCTCCCTTCCCCAATTTTCTCCTTCCTTGATTCACCATAGACTACAGAGTTTCCATCTTCCAGGTCAAAAATTGACCCAGGGAACTGATCATCCCGGCTTTCCAAGCCACATAAATCTAGAGGTCGGAGGGAGGGAGCAGAGCAGGTCACACATGCCCAGAAGGAGGAAGGGAGCCCCAAGTTCCGTTCAGACTAGAAATACCCTGAACTTTCCCTACCCCAAATCAGCTGTCATTAGGCTCTTCCCAATACTTCCTGTAATTTCTCCCTAGTTCCCAAGAGAACATGCCACGTAACATAAAATAATAATACTACATCTAAAGGTAAAAGGAAAGACATCATTACCAGATTAATACATCGTGAAAAAATTCACATTTCTGATAGATAAGTTAACAGTGCATTGGTGATTAAATTAATTGCACGTGGCGAACAGAAAGATAGCTCTTTAATGCATGTTAAATATTAACAATTTGAGATAATAGGAGTCTACACGTCTCCTCTTTACAGCTTCCTTTGTCAATGAAATGTACTTTTGGGCCGAAGGATGAGACAGTTTGGAATGTGCTAGCCTCACCCAGTGAAAACCTCACCCAATGAAAGCCTCACCCAATGAAAGCCAGCACTGCTCCTTACCACACCAGAGCCACCAGCAATCAGCTTAATCATAACTGACCGGAACCAAATGGATTCAGGCAGCCGTGCAGACTACTGAGTTAAAAAAAAGTTTTATATATCAAGAGTCTGAATGCCAGCTAAATCAAAACCTTTCAAGGCAAATCAAAGGGCCAGCAGCCTTCTCCCTGCTTCTGTCAAAAGCTTTGTTTCGCCATTTCCTCCCAGGGCTGTCACGAGGTGGCCGCTTCTGTGGTTCAGTTCAGCCTCATCTGGAGGCATCCTTACATGTCCCATTATCCTCAGAAAGTCAGCCCATCACCTTTACATTAAGAGCACTAAGGGGTGGCTTGCGGGGTAGGCGGGGAGCAAAAAGAAGCAAAACAAACTGATTGATTGCAAACCCAGCTATGATGTCAGCATGAATTAATGTTTCCCACAGGCATGCTAATCAGCTCCATGACATAATAACGGCTTCTATTACACCGGTGGGACTTCAAAGTTTTTCCAAAGATAACATAACACAACACTTGAAGCCCCAGGAAACTTCCACCGCACTTTTAGATGTTTTATAAAGTTACCAATCTTTTCATTGCTCGGGAAACAAAAAAAGCTGAAAGGAAACAGAATATTGAATTTGGGATGAATCAGGGTTGGAAAGTGATTTCATTACAAATTCCAAATGTTCAAAGAGATAGTGGCAATTAAAAAGCTACAAGAGGTCGCTATTCAAAAGCAGCTCTGTGCAAACTTTTCTCAGGCAGGCAGATGGGCACAATTCCCAATTCGGAAAAAAAATTCTCAGTCTGTATGAAAGGTATTTGTTCAAATGAACAAATGAACCCACAAAAAGTGTGTAAGACAGGAGAGCGCGGAGATCAAGGTTTGCGTCTCTGTTCCGACCTCTCCTAGATATTTGTCTTTGGGCCAATTATTTAATATTTCTGAGACTCAATGCCTCCTGTATAAAATGGAAATAACGATACCTACCTCACAGTAGAGTTGGGAGGTCTAAATCAGGGACTGTATTCACAGCACTGCATCAAAGTGGGCAGCCAGTAAACGCTCTTATTATTATGCTTATCAATAAACATTTGATACCTCTCTCATTTACTCAACAATGATATGTGATTACTACTGCTAATAGCTAATATCCAGCATTTACATAAGAATTCATACTCACATCACCCTTCTAAGTGCACACAAGCCGATGAGCTAGATACTATTGTGCCTAATTTACAGATGATGCAGTTGAGGCACAGAGAGGTGTAAGTTACCTGCCTGAGACAGCACAGATGAGATATAATGGCTGGATTTCAAACCCATGCCATCTGGCTCCATTCTGTATTCTCAACTACGACTTTCTCTATACATGTGCACACAAGAGGACACACATGTACACATGTACACTCTCACACACACACACACACACACACACACACACACTTGTGCACCGCCTGGAACACACCCTGCAGGTGTCTAACCACCCACCGTGATGATTACAGACCCAGTTTCTGCAGTTTGACCTGCCTGGGTGTGAAGCCCAGCTACTCCACTTACTCAGTGTGACCTTGAGTAAGTCACTTAACCTTTCTGAGACTCAGTCCTCGATCTGTGCAATGGGAATATTCATAGAACCCATGAGAGGATACCTGGGAAGAGCTTAGCATGGTGCCTGAACTTGATAAACACCTTGATAAATGTAGCTATCACCATTTTTTTTTTTTGGCCATGCCACTCGGCTTGTGGAATCTTAGTTCCCTGACCAGGGATCGAACCTGGGCCCGGCAGTGGAAGCACAGAGTCCTAACCACTGGACTACCTGGGAATTCTCAGCTATCATCATTATTATAAACAAATATTGTTTATAATATTTCTATCTCTCTCTGTGTCTGTCTCCATCTCTGTGTCTGTCTCTCTGTCTCTCTCTCTCACACACACACACACATACACAGACACACAGCCCAGTGTCAATCACAGGAATATCTGGATGGAGCTTCCAGAAAGGGATGCACCAGGCACAGGGATTTGTGCTAACAGGGATCCCCTTGGAGCAGGTGAAAGTTACAGAGGGCCGAGGGAGGCAGGAAGAAAGGCTGCTGCTCTGTCTCCCGACCGGATGTCCCCTCCCCTCTCAGACCCTCTCCCTGTCCCCGTCCGGCAGCTGCCTACCCCCTGGAGAGTGAGCAGATCCCAGGATCACCCACCGGCGGATTCCCGCCGTGAGGTACAGCCCGCCACTCAGGCCCTGCTTGGAGGGCAAGGCTTCCATAGCCTAGAGGTCCCCAGAGACATGGAGGGGGGGCCAATGGGGGTGCCAGGTCACCTCTGCAGGCCCACTAACTCGACATTTTCTTTTTTTGTTGTTTTTTTAGGTATTTTACTTTAAATTGTTTTAGTGTTATCAAATGCTATTATTTCTTATTTATTTTTACAATATATCCTCATAGCTTATTTACTTCATACCTAATAGCTTGTACCTCTCAATCTCCTCCCTCATCTTGCCCCCACCCCCCAACTGTAACCACTCGTTTGTCCTCTATAGCTGTTGACTTGACATTTTTTGATGGTTTCCTACTAGATAAGGAAGCCTCAAGGGCTGCTTACTTGCACGGCCTCCTCTCAGCCCCCTGGCTGTCAGATCTTCATGTTTATTTGGGGAGGAACAATGGGCACCTGGCTTCTTGTCTTGATAAAATGTGCCATCCAAAGTGAAAGTGGCCCCATCGCCCACTGGTGTACCTGTCACCCTGTTCGGCTCCATAGAGCCGCCGGAGTCCTAGACCTGAGGAAGGACACAAGGGAAGCAGCTGCATTGCACAGGGAGATCAGCTCGGTGCTTTGTGACCACCTAGAGGGGTGGGATAGAGAGGGTGGGAGGGAGGCTCGAGAGGGAGGAGATATGGGGATATATGTATGCATATAGCTGATTCACTTTGTTATACAGCAGAAGCGAACACAACATTGTAAAGCAATTATACTCCAGTAAAGATATTTAAAAAAAAAAAAAGAAAAGAAAAGAAATAAAGGAGAGGAACAGAAACTAAATGAGACGACAGGAAGGACAAAGCAGAGGTGAGTAGAAAAGATGGAGCTGCTTCTGGGAGAAAATGCCCTAAGTGTCTCTAACCATGACCTTGGCTGTTACCCATTTAACTTAGTTTATTTGAGGCTATTCCTTTGAATGAAACCAAATATCAGCTACAATTTTGCCTCAGAATTTGCTGGTATCTTCAAGAAAAGAATCCTGACGGACCCAGTTTCCTTTTTGCTTCTGACAATTTTTTAATGCATACGTGTATTTCCCTTGATTCATTTACTTTCTTCCAATTTTTTAGAAAGGACAGAATTGGGGGGAAAAAAGGGATAAATTAAAAACAAAAAACTCTTATGACTTTCCTAAGCTTAGAGGTAACCAGTTGCTGAAGCTGAACTAAATTTGGTACCTGATGCATTCGTGCAACAGATTATTATCAAACACTGTGTCTAGCTGGGGACCCAGTGGTCACACAGCCCCTGTCCTCAGGTTGCTTATGCTCTAGAGGAGGAAGGAAATGCAAAACAGAGTGGTGAGTGCAGTGGTAGACACATCTGGGGACACACCTGCTTGGCCTTCCTTCTGATCTCAGCCAGGGCTGGGTAGACAGTGCCTGGCAGATCGCTACCACCCTGAGTGACACACAGCTTCGTTTTCTGGGTGCCCCCCACACGGCAGAAGCCCTGGAGAGCTTGGTCATCCCGTGCAGCTGCACAGCTGGGAAGGGCAGGGAAATCAGCAACTCCCAGGGCAACCCTCAGCCAGTGGCAACTGATCCAGTGGATAAATGCTTCAGTTCCCATCCTCCAGGCACTCATGCTGGAGTCATTCCAAACACTCCCCAGGAGGACCCAGTGGAATCGAGCTCCTGTTGCCGACAGCAGCAACTTCAACAATGCCCCCTAATATTGTTTTTCTTCCTTCCCGGTTTCACTCTCCCGGCTCCCTCATCCCTGTACCCTGGGGTCACTTCCCGAATACACTACCTACACCCAAGTCTTTGTCTCAAGGGTTGCTTTCAGGGGAACTCGAGTCAAACAGGGTGATCTAGGAGTTCACTCTAAGGGCATCAAACCTAGTCACAGGGCATGGAAGAAGGCATCCTGGTGATGTGTAAACGGGACACTGGATGTTGAGTGCAAACAGAGATTCAGGGAGAGGGGAGAGGTGGGAAAGGAATGCAGAAAACACATGTAGGAGCCAGAAAAAGCATGACATGTTTGTGGGCCTGCAATTAGTTTAGACAGAAAGTCCACCCGCATAGGATAAATACTTTTATGGAATCAGATGGAAGGATTCTTCCCTGTCCTTGATGGCAAACCCAAGAGCTACCTCTTTGGCATCCCAAATAATCACATGAGCTACGGCAAATGATTTTTTTAAACAAAGCATATTTGTCTGTTGTAAAAGATACACGAGAAAGCCTTTTGTATGGCAGGTGGAGGCCTTTGGATTGCTGGGGCAGAGAAAGCAAGCAAAGACCACAGCAAATCAGGGAGAACCTCTCTGAGCCTTAGTTTCTTCATCTGTAAAATAAGCCCATGTGTCTCAGGCAGAACTGAGTAACTGGTCCCCAAAGTGTCACAATACAGATAGTACAACCAATCCGGTCTGGAAGAAGAAATACGTTTGGCCAAACCTTTTTGGACCAATATGATAGACGATCTCCATCCAGCCATCTCTTTGAAACCCATTCGTAAATAGATTCCAACAAGGAAGATATTCTGAGTTAACACAGCAGGGCCAGGAAGGGGCATGGGGGTAAAAGGCAGAGGGGTTGGAAGTATAATTGTACATTTTGACATTAAATGAATTACATGGAAATTATATGCAAATCATTATGTAAATGTGGCATATGTTGTTTTCAAGTTAACAGCTTGGACACTTTAATAATTACAGCATTTTTCAGGGTGAATTAAGAGCCCCAATAAACTATATTTAGGATCCACTTCAAGTGAACAGGATTTAATGGCCTTTGTTTTTCATTTTAAGTGGCTCAGGTTAAGAGAGAAACTTGAAATTCTCTCTCTTCGCCCTATAAAGCCCACTATATATTATACAATATTCTTTTGATGACAGTGACGATCTATGACAATTAATAAGCACATTACTGCCCAAAGCCTTTGAAAATACGGACTTTTCAAGAGAGCACTGCTTTATCTTATTTTTTCCTTTTATACCTTGTGAAGGGACGTAAAAGATTAAAATGAAATATCCTTCTCTCTATTGCCTTATCTTTCCATAATCTAAGAAAAAGAAACCATCACATCACATCACATCATGAGATGTCCTGCCAGGGATGCCATTGTTCCCTCAGAGAGTGCAGGTGACTGCAACCCCTCTCACTTATTTCTTCACCTAAAAAAGAGATACTAGATTTGCTCGTCTTTCTTCCTCACTTTTGCAAAACCTCCTCAAAATGTTTATTTTCTGAGAAAACTCAGCCATGGCTCATGCAGGGTAGGTACAGCTAGTGAAGAGGGGACTTTAACTTCCTTTGCAGACCTCTTATTTCTAGGAATATTTTGGACTAGATAACCTGAAGAATCTCTGATCACAAAAATCTCTAGAACTACTGGGTGACATATAATTAACATCCTTTTAAATGCAGCAAAACTGAGCTCACAAAAAGAAAAAAATAAATCAGCGAAATTCCCAAAGGCTTAAAACAAAAATGGATTCGAAGTCTTGAGAGTTATATGTGAAATGATATTGCAGCTGCCCCAAGGTGTGGTTCATGGCAGGCAGTCTGGGCAAAATAGGAGCTTGGGCTTTTACCACCACAGAAGGATAGGAGTTAAGGCTTTATAGAGACATCAAGCCAGGACACTCAGAAAGCTGCACCCTCAGTGACAGGATGGACTAGGTCATCAATCCAGCAAAGAGAGATAAAGCAGTTTGACTGTCTAGGTTTGGGCCTGGGTGGAAAAATAAATATCAGTATCTCCCATGAGAATTTACAATGACAAGACTTTTCTTACTCTGAGGTGCCTTCAGTGCATTCCAACTCCATTGTAAAATAAGGCCCATCTCCTTGGCCTATTTTTAAGGATTTTGATGATTTTGCTCCAATCTACTCTTCCAGTCACATATCCCAGGGCTCAAAGCAGACTGGATACTAGCTGTTTCCCAAACTCAGATTGTACTTCTCCCCTCTCTGTCTCTCTGCTCCCTTCTCCCCACTTCATATCCATGTAATCAATGGCTACCCATTCCTCGAAGCCTAACTCGAATGCCTTCTCCTCCAGGAAGCCTTCCTGATTCCTACTTCCAGAAGTGACTCCACATGCCTGGAGACTCTACCACACTCTGTCCACACCCCATTTCCAGTCTTTATCATACTCCACCTTCTATGATAGTTCTACTGGTGCATCCATCTCATCCCCACTCCATGAAAAATGGAGCCTTGGGAATATGTTCACTGAATCATCTGAAGAGCTGTATGACTCAATTCTGTCAAAGAACTACAATATCACAAAATAGTGCCCAGGCATCAAAAGTATAAGCACCAATGTGTCCTCATGTCCTTCTGTGCCTTCACGTGGGCTTGGCTTCCTTCACTTCACAAATAAGTGAAGTGTTGAGGAGTGACGTTTCTAATATTTCAGTCATTTAAGTATCAATTTTACATAATTTCTCTATCCTCCTATGATCCATACCATTATTTGTTTCCCTTTTTTCTTTAAAATGGCTCACTTTTTAAAATCTAGATTGATGTATCTTGAAAGGAAACTTTTCATCACTAACACAAATGGGAAATTAATATCACTTGGAATAGAAGGAAAGTTGCCATACAAAGTAAATACAAGTATAAAAACAATACTATTAAATTCTAGTTGGACATAATTGCTTGCCCAGAGCTCAGTGCTGGAGGCCACTGTCTCTTTATTAAAAGGGGAGATTAACAAATGTCAGACAGGTGTAAGAGCCTCAACATCAGCAGAGTTCCTGTTTCACATAACCAGTGGTATTGAAGGAGCATATGAAAGGAAGTCACCACTGATTCAAGGTTACCTAGTGCACTCAGAGGCCTGAAAGTTGTCGTGTCTTTTTCCAGCAGTGCATGCCCAACATTTGGAAGAGGGATGTACATTGGAAGGGATGCTTACTACAGAACAAGTGGCACCCAAATTAGAACCCCAAATGGTCAGAGAATGTAAGTGATCCTAGGAAAGTCACGGTGTCTCTGAGCCCCAGTTACCTCATCAGCAAAATAAAGATGACACAATCTGGCTTTAGAGGGTCGCCCTGAGCTTGGACATAGTGTATAGAAAAGGACCAGGGGACTATCTGGCACATGGTAGTGTGCCCAGACCACGGCAGCACTGTTCATCATTGTTGTTGGTATTATTATCAGGCACATGTAACATCAAAGAACACCTCCAGAGGAAGATAAACAGATGGAACCAAAGCAAAGGTTACCATGAACCAAAGAGAGACACAAAAGCTGTGCCCAGGCCTGAGAACCAACACTATTCTACTTCCTGCTTCACAGGAAGGGATGGGCAAAACTGAGCCAAGAATAAGGAAACTGATGGGAGACATGCTTGGTGTGGTCAGCGGGCTCCTGGGTCACCCTTTATCGTGACTGCCAAGTTCCTGTAGGTACCAGGACGATGAGACACCAAGGGCAGCTGTCATCCATGACCCTCACCTACCGGTGAGCAGCAGAGTTCCTCAGAGAATTTCTAAGTGAAGCATGGCCAGGGAATGGGAAGAGCAAACTTCCGTGGGTAGGGGAGCCACCTTTAGAATCAGAGGAATCAGAGAAGAAGAGGCAGGCAAAAACGGGACAGGACCGCGATGGATATTTCCTCACCGCCCCCCCAACCTCCCTCCACCCCCAACCCTGGAGTCACAGAAGTCACATGGAAAAATATATGCTTTAAGTGTTCGATATGTACAAGCCACAGACACACAGGGTTTTTCTCTCTCTCTGTCTCTCTCTCTTATTGTGTATCAATATTATTAGTCTTTCCGTCTTCAGAGGGAAAGTACTTAAGTGACTAGAAAAAAGGAATACCTCTGGGCTTCCCTGGTGGCGCAGTGGTTGGGAATCCGCCTGCCAATGCAGGGGACACGGGTTCGTGCTCCGGTCCGCGAAGATCCCACATGCCGCGCAGAGGCTGGGCCCGTGAGCCACACCTACTGAGCCTGCGCATCTGGAGCCTGCGCTCCGCAACGCGAGAGGCCGCGATAGTGAGAGGCCCGCGCACCGCGATGAAGAGTGGCCCCCGCTCGCCGCAACTAGAGAAAGCCTGCGCACGGAAACGAAGACCCAACACAGCCAAAAATAAATAAATAAATAAATTAATTTAAAAAAAAAAAAAAAAAGGAATACCTCTGAGCCTGTGTAATGCCCAACTGAAGGAGTACAAGGGAAGTAAAAAATTCCAAGTATTTGGTCAACAGGACCTCAAAATGATGCATTCGGTTTTCCACTTTCCACCCGTATCCAAAATACCACATATTTACGCAGATATTTACCATTTACAAAGGAAGAGCTCAGGAAGGAGATTTATTTTTTATTTTTTATTTTCTTTACTACTGGAGTCCATCACTACAAAGAGACCAGGAAAGAAAAATAGAGGAAAAAAATTGGAGAAGGGTTGGGGTCAGAATCTGCCAATTATCTGATTATATTGTCTATACAATTAATTTCAACATTTTTTTCCCCCGAAGTGTCTAAACTGGCCGGATGTTTGAGTATCTCACAAGCACTGCCACAGAATATTTTGCAGGTAACTTGTACTCTCACACCTGAGCCTTGAGATGCTGGTAATGAAGTGAGTGGGGTATAGTCCCCTATCCTTTCAGAAGTTTGTCCTACTTTCCTAGTATCCACGTTTAAGCTAAAGTTAAGAGCCAGGTAGACCTGAGTTCAAATTCCTGCCCCACTAATTAACAACCGAATATCCTTGGACCAGTCTTTTTTTTTTTAGAGATTTATTTATTTATTTATTTATTTATTTATTTATTTATTTATTTATGGCTGTGTTGGGTCTTCGTTTCTGTGCGAGGGCTTTCTCTAGTTGCGGCAAGCGGGGGCCACTCTTCATCGCGGTGCGCGGGCCTCTGACTATCTGCGGCCTCTCTTGTTGCAGAGCACAGGCTCCAGACGCGCAGGCTCAGTAATTGTGGCTCACGGGTCCAGTCGCTCCGCGGCATGTGGGATCTTCCCAGACCAGGGCTCGAACCCGTGTCCCCTGCATTGGCAGGCAGACTCTCAGCCACTGCACCACCAGGGAAGCCCGGACCAGTCTTTTTAAACTCCCTGGGTCACAATATCCTCATCTATAATACAGATGAGCAAAATAAAAGTTAACTTTGAGTAAGTACTTCTTATGTGCTAGATATCATGTTTGGAGCCTAAATCAGTTTCTGCATTATTTATAGAGGTGTCACTACTGTCATCCCTAGGTATTTTCAGGGGACTGGTTCCAGGACCCCACTCGAATACCAAAATTCACGGATGCTCAAGTTCCTTATATAAAATGGCATAGTATTTGCATATAGCCTATGCACATTCCTTCCATAGACTTGTTATTATCTCTAGATTACTTATGATATCTAATACAATGTAATGCTATGTAGTTGTAAACACATGTAAATTCTATGTAAATAGTTGCTGGTACATGGCAAATTCAAGTTTCACTTTTTGGAAATTTTTTTTTTTTTTTTTTTTTTGGCTGCGTTGGGTCTTCATTGCTGTGTGCAGGCTTTCTCTAGTTGCGGCGAGCGGCGGCTACTCTTCATTGCGGTGTGCGGGCCTCTCATAGTGGTGGCTTCTCTTGTTGTGGACAACGGGTTCTAGGCACGCGGACTTCAGTAGTTGTGGCTCGCGGACTCTAGAGCACAGGCTTACTAGTTGTGGTGCATGGGCTTAGTTGCTCTGCGGCATATGGGATATTCCCGGACCAGGGCTCGATCCCATGTCCCCTGCATTAGCAGGAGAATTCTTAACCACTGTGACACCAGGGAAGCCCTTGGAAATGTTTTTATAAAACAGTTTTGATCCAGGGTTAGCTGAATCCATGGATGAGAAACCTGCAGATACAGAACCTGTGGATACAGGAGAATGGCTGGATTCATAGATGTTCTCTCATTAAGCCTTACAACCCTTTGAACTAAGGAGTGTTATTTCATTTTACAGATGAAGGATCAGGGTCAGAGAGACCTGTTCATACACAATCCAGGCCTTAGGGAGGGGCAGCCCTGGGATGCCAGTGTGGTGGTGGTCACATGATCAGCTCATGGCCCCCAGGAGAGGTGACTCTAAAGGTCAGAATGGATGACCCAAACTGATCACCTTTCTGTGCCATTAGCAGCCAGCTCTGCGGAGCAGAATTTGGTCTTATTTAGAGAGGTGGTGGATTTCTTCACATAAACTCCCATCTGTAGGACACTGGTACTTTTTTTTAAAATTTTTTAATTTTTTTTTAAACTTTGGGTTTATTTATTTATTTATTTATTTATTTATTTATTTATTTATTTATGGCTGTGTTGGGTCTTCGTTTCTGTGCGAGGGCTTTCTCTAGCTGCGGCAAGTGGGGGCCACTCTTCATCGCGGTGCGCGGGCCTCTCATTATCGCGGCCTCTCTTGTTGCGGAGCGCAGGCTCCAGACGCGCAGGCTCAGTAATTGTGGCTCAGGGGCCTAGTTGCTCCGCGGCATGTGGGATCCTCCCAGACCAGGGCTCGAACCCGTGTCCCCTGCATTGGCCGGCAGATTCTCAACCACTGTGCCACCAGGGAAGCCCTGGTACTTTTAATATCTATATTTATAATGGTGTTGAGGATAGGCACCAGGCCTTACATATAGAACACCTACCATCGGCAAAACGCTATGCCAAGAAATCTCCATGCCTATTGAAGAAATGAAGCAAAGAATGAAACTCCAACACTCTTACAAATATTTGTCCATGAAACAAAGATTAAGCACCCAACTGGTCACCAAGCAAAGAGGAGTAAAGTTTCAACATAGCAATAAGACCCAGCCAGGCATGTCACTGGCCTCGGTGGGTTTTCTGCACATGGGGTACAGAAAAGTGAAATTCAGATTTCACTATAACAGCCCCAGGACTATGTGTGGCCCCTGGCAGATTCCCAAGACCAAAGCAAGAAGACAAATGGTAGAATAAGAGATTCCCAGAGCTCGGTCTGCAAATTCCCAGAACGTTTTTATGAAACTATCAGAAGAATGCCATATTTTTGCAAGAGAGTATCTTGACAAATGAGAACATTCCATTTAGGATTCAACTATTTATGTCCAAAGAGAGAATTTACAGAAGAGTGAATATTTGCTCTTCATATTTATGTGTGTTATGTGTATTGAATTTTGTCATAATTTAGCAGCAAAGGCCCAATCTTGACAATGGTCCATATAACATCTAGAAAGGCAGCAACCATTTTGTAACCATGAGGACAAAAACTACATATTTAGAATGGGAGAGTGGAGAAGTAGAAAGAACTGGGTCCATGATGGTCACGTAAGCAACTTTATCAACCTTGGATTGCCTATCTTTGGATTTTGGTGTATAGGAAAATAAATTCCTATGTGTTGAAGTCAGGATTAGTTGGGTTATCTGCCATTTGCAACTGAGCACATCCCCAACTGATACACATCTTTATAGTTATAAGGCTTCAGTAGCATTAGATAAATGAGAAGCATTTTGGAAACAGGAGCAGTCTACGTGAATATTAATTACAGTTATGGTAATGCTAGTGGTATGATATGGCTAAGGCGGGATATGGGGAGAAAAAAATGGAGAAACAAGGATTCAGATAATTTCAACTTGGGTTGACTATCTGTGACCACCAAGGTTCTCAATAGCCAATGAAGAAGTGTCTGGAATTAGATTTGCAGGGACTATTCAGTTTTCAAATTTACCACATTTGTAAATTAAGGAAGTCGATAGTCTTATTTTACCAGCTTTCCCAATTTTCTTAAAGTCTCTTAAAATCATTTAAGATGAACAACTTTCTAAAATGTATGCTTAGCCAACAAGGACCTACCGTATAGCAGAGGGAACTCTGCTCAATACTCTGTAATAACCTAAATGGGAAAAGAATTTGAAAAAGAATAGATACATGTATATGTATAACTGAATCACTCTTCTGTACATCTGAAACTAATACAACATTGTTAATCAACTGTACTTCAATATAAAATAAATTTTTTTTTAAGATATTCCCATATAAACAAACAAAAAGTATAGTTAGCAAAAATCTTTCTTGTGAGTCTATTTCCCTTTTGTTGACTTATTTCTTTCTGAAAATTTTTCCAAAAAATACCATATTCTGCAAGTTAAGAATATTTATTTTATATATGAATATTTCAAAATAAAATACAACTAGAATGTCATCTGTTTCATATTCTGTACGTATTAATGTTTATTCCTTTGGTATCAAAAGATGAATAAGTGTAGCAATGGGTCAGAAAAATGGAGAAATTCTGAAAAGGCGGGAGCAGCTGTGGCATAGTTCTTTAATCTCCCCAATTTCCAGTATAAAAATAGAACAACTAGATGAAAAAAAAATCAAAGACCTATAAACAATACTGGTAATTACACTATGCATCAAGTATTCCCAAGAACCCCCCAAAGCTAATGCATGGGGATAAACCACTAAAATTCTGACACCAGTTCTAAAGTGTGTGTTTTTTCCACACCACCAAGCAATTCTGGGACACCAGCTGGGTGTCCTACGATTCAACTCAGTTCTGACACTGTCTACCTGGAGATACCTGTCAGATGCCACAGGTTAAGGGCTCAGTCCTACAAGACTGACACCGCCCGAACCTCAGAAGCCAATCATTAATCCAGACTGTCACCTGTGCTTTTGACCAACCTGCTATAGATTAGAGGTTCCAATGACCCCCCTTCTTGGGTTTGATTAATTTGCTAGAGTGGCTCACAGAACTCAGAGAAACATTTTACTTGCTGGATTGCCAGGTTTTTTGTAAAAGGATATAACACAGGAGCAACCAGATGGAAGAGACACATAGTGCAAGGTATGTGGGAAGGGAAGCAGAGCTTCCACGCTCCCTCTAAGCATGGCACTCTCCCCAAATCTCCATGCATTCACCAACCTGAAGCTCTCCGAACCCCATCTTTTTGGCTCTTTACGGAGGCTTTATTATACAGGCAAATTAATAAAATCACTGACCCGTCTCCCCTCCCTGGAGGTCGGGGAGAGTGAGATTGAAAGTTCCAACCCTCTAATCAAGTGGTTGGTCCCCCTGGCAACGAGCCCCCATCCCTTGGTGCTTTCTAAAAGTCACTTCATTAATGGAAACTCAGGTGTGGTTGAGAGGGATAATTTATGAATATCAAGACACGTTTATCACTTAAGAAATCCCAAGATAGGAGCTTTGTGCTGGAAACAGCGATGAAGACCAAATAGACATTTCTCATTATCAATCACAATATCATAACCACCAACGACACTAGGCCTGTGCAGGAAGAAACAGAGGGAAGCAACAGAGCATCCGATGAACCTGGGAACAGAGGAATCTCAAAATACCAACAGTGTTCACTAGCAAGCAAGGAAGACCAATATGAGAATAGTAGCTCAAACTGGAAGAGGTTTTGCCCAATCTAATTGTGGGTGAATAGGAGGAGTTCACAGTAAGCAGTGAAGAAACTGCAGAAATTTTGCTCCTTTCAACATCCAAGACTAGTATGCCAGGACTCCCTTTCAGTAGAGGACCCTCATACTGAGGAATAACTGGCAGAAATAGATTCATAAATAAGTAGGAGTCAACACACACAAAGGAGAAGGTCCAGATAAATGTGAAGGAGGGAAACAGGGTCAAGAAAAGTCATCATAATACTATACAAAAACATCAGGAAAGGGAATTCTCTGAAGTTATAAAAGCTACCCTAAACTAAACTTCTTTCCAAAAGCTCAGAAAAACAATTCTGTATAAAAATGATTGACAGATATGTACCAAAGATAAATCCCATACAAAATTATCTTAAAAAGAGTAAAAGGGGCAGAATAACATTCCTGCAGACAATAAAAGCTTGCCAGAAATATATGCTCACAAAACCGATCAAAACTATAAACTTCTATTTTAAAATGAGCTAAAAGACAATAAGAAAATATGCACAAAAGAACAGTATTGATCAGAATTTGAAAAACTTGGAGATGAGACAACAGGAATAAGAAGAGCAATTTAAAATAATTTTCAGAAATGAAAATTAAACTAGAAGGGACACAAGTATGAATAAATATGACAGATTATGCCCTAAGGTAAACAGATCAAAACAAAAATATTAAAAATATAAATGAAAGTAAGGAAGAACAAAAAAGGGTTTGAAATAAAGTGACAAGTATTTAAGATAGGCAAAGACTATCCAACAAAGGAATAATAAGAATACTTTTGAACAAATACTAAATATTGTAATTCAGAAAAACTTTACTGAGGAAAAAAAAGATTTGAAACTATACATTGAAAGAATACACTACATAACTGAGACTATTGACCCAAAGCTACCAACATTAAGACATACTCTAGTAAATAATGGAACATAGAAAGAAAAAAGAAAAGATGGAATGAAGGAAGGAAGGAAGGGAGGGAGGAAGGAATGGGAAAATCCTTTAGACAATTAGGGAAAAGAACAAATGATTTATAAGGGAAAGAAAATGAGACAGTTCAATGACAACACTTTATGTCAGAAGAAAATGGAGTGAAATATTTAAGAAATTCAGGGAAAGAAAACGTGAGTCAAGAATTTTATATTTAATAATAGTACCTTTAAAGTGCAAAGGACACAGGCAAATGTTATCAATATACAAGATCTCAAAGAATATTGTTTCCATGCGCCCTTCCCATGGAAGTTTCTATAACACGAGCTTCAGACAACCAACTTGAGAGGCATAAACACAAGGACTGTTTGTAAGCTTTAACATATAGTTACTTGTGGAACTAAGACTAAATGAGGGTTCAAGGGAAAAAGAGTATAATTTGTAAGGGCTCTCATGCCCGGGCATTGTAGCTATCTATAGTACAACTATAAAATAGGAAGAATGAAAAGACCACATGGAAAAATATTTTAACTTTTCTCAATAGTTATATTGGTGGTACAGTGTTAGTATTGTCCTGAAACTGTTGTGTAATTTGGGGTAAAGTAAATGAGTAATACGGGGTGTTCTGATTTTTATCACTCCCTGTGTCCCTGAGAACCAAGGTTCTCAGTGTGGGGAAAAGGGGGTGTACAGATGTATTACAGAAGAGGCTAAGTTAACTTAAAAAATAAATAACTGGGGTCTTGAATTTGAAGTGGAATCATTAGTATAAACTCATGAGCTCTGTTGATGAGTTTTAAAGATGACTGTCCCTAGCACGAAGATTATGACCTTGAAATACATTTCCAACTAACTGAAGAAACCAGGGCTTCTTGGAGAAACGGCTGATTTTATGTCTGGGGCGGGAGTGTAAAAGGTGAGCCAGGAACACCTTGTCATACCAGATACCCAGAAAACTTTCAAGGACTTGGGTCAGGTGAAAAGGACTCAAGAGCCTATTTTGAAGAGACCAACAACAGGACAATTTAAGCTTCAAAAACAAACAAACAAATGCAATTGATTGAATCCCATCAAATATGTTTAAATTCTTGAGATCATAATGATATTTTACAAATAAACATTTTAGAAGAGTTTTAGTTTACAGAAAAATTGTGGAGATAGTCCAGAGAGTTTCCATGTCCCCCACCCACTTTCCCCTATTAACATCTTACATGAGTATATTTGTTACAATTAATGAACTGATATTGATACATTATTTTAAACTAAAGTCCACTAACATGAACTATCTCTCCATTTATTTGAATGGTCTCTGATTTTTTTTCATTAGTATTTTACAGTTTCCCACATATGGATCCTTCACATGTTTTGTTAGATTTATACCTAAGTATTTCTTTTTCCTTTCCTTTCTTTTCCTTTCCCATTTTTTCTTTTCCTTTTCTTTTATTTCCCCTCCCTTCTCTTCCCCTCCACTTTCCTTTCCTTTCGTCCTTCCTTCCCTCCTTTATTTCTTTCTGGTGCTCAATTTGTTTCCTCTTTTTTGATGACAATTCATAATGATATTTTTAAAGACACCGGTTGGTCACCTTTGGAATGTAGGGAGCCAATTCATTATCTTGGAAACTCATAAATATAGGGGGAAAACTAAGCCTTTATCCAACCTTTCATATATAAACTGTGCCACTGGGCAGTCAAATACAGATGAGAGCAAGCATCTCTTTACATTCATATTGCTATTAAATGGGAAAAATGATAGAGTTAAAATACTATCATTTTATAAACTCAAATGAATGAAAGGATACAAGCATTGCATGTCTAAGGCTGCTAATATCATGAAATAGACACACACCCCCATGTGCTTTCCACGGAAAGAACACACCACCAGCTATATTCTTTCCAAACAGATCACACATGAGTCCAAGACAGCCTCTGGGTTCCCTTGCAGGAAGGATAGCAGAAGAGGAGCACGCTAAATGGCACCCTGAATTTGCAATCAGCAAAATCCAGACTGTGGGAAACTCTCAGGTCAAATGTCCCAAGTTCTTTCAACAGAAATAGTTAAAGAATAGAAAAGGATGGACAGAAAACCTATAGATTGAGAGAAACTTTAAAAACATAAAATGTCTTTTAAAATGCACAAGACTACAGTGCCTAGGGATATCCACTTAATAAAACTATAAAGAAATGCAAGGAAGTGACACAAAAGTCAGGGTTGTGGGGAGGAAAGATGCTGTGATTAGAATGGAACACATAAGAGGTCTTCCAGGGTGACTGGCAAAGTCCTATTTCTTGATCTGGGTAGCGACTGCAAGGATGTTTCTCTTATAATAGCTCTTTAAACTACACATTTTTTGGTGTTTGTTTGTTTGTTTTTTTCTCTGAGTGTCTTATTTTACTTTAAAACAGTTAACCAAAAATAAAGGAAGCAGAAAGAAAATGGAGTATTCTAGTCTTCAAGAAAGCTCAAGTAGTGATAAGCAAGTTATATCCACTTACGAGTCCTGAGTAATAAGTTAAACATTTTCACTTCACATAGGAGCCAACAATATCGGATTAGGCTCATATAGCCCTCCACAAAGTACACATATGCTGTTGCTATTCTGAAATCCTAAATGGATCCTTTGTGACACTTCATTGTAATGATTATTCAAAGAAATTAGCAAGTGGAGGGAAAAAGAAAGAGAAAGAAACTAATGCATAGAAAGAGCCCAAATTTGGCGTTCTCTCCTTTTGTTTTTGCAAAGATGACTCTGAGAGATTTTTTAAAAATCCAGCGAAATTGCAAACATCTCCACTACGGATGATCAAAGCCTTTCCTATGGGATACTACTTCATAATTGAATCATGCAAACTGCCGGGAAGTTTATACCCAACCTACATTTTCTGTGATGTTAACCTATTATTCCTGGCCCCCTTGTGTACTTACATTATTCTCAAAGATATCTTTAAATAGTCCCTTACCTTCCATCTTACCAGTCAAACAAACATGTACAGGAGAAGTGGAATGCATAAATAGTCTCTGCTCATCTATTTGCAGTTCAAAAGATTGGCCCACAAAGGGGAAAAAGAGAGTTGAAATTTTGTCTTTAGAAGCGTTCAGACATTCACGGGAGCCGAGACAAAAACATTCATTGCAGAGGGAAGACACAGCAGCTTTTTATATGTTATGGGTAATGACTATACTGCCGGTTTTTTAAGACTGGTCATAATTCTGCGAACTCTTACAGACGCATAATAACTGGCATCTTTTCAGAGATGGGAAAATCCATATTCTAAATTCTGGTGTATGATAATCTCTTTTTTTTTAAATATTTATTTTATTTATTTATTTATTTATTTTTAATATATTTTGGCTGCGTCGGTCTTAGTTGCGGCCCACAGGATCTTCCTTGAGGCATGCAGGATCTTTCATTGTGGCACGCGGGCTTCTCTCTAGTTGTGGTGTGCGGGTTTTCTCTTCTCTAGTTGAGGCGCTCAAGCTCAGTAGTTGTGGTGCGTGGGCTTAGCTGCCCCGCGGCATGTGGGAACCTAGTTCCCCAACCAGGGATCGAACCCGAGTCCCTTGTGCTGGAAGGCGGATTCTTTACCACTGGACCACCAGGGAAGTCTCCTCTGGTGTATGATAATCCCTTAAAATGGATTCATCTTTTGGGTTTGGATTTAACCTAGACCTTAGCTAATGCCTTCCATTCTATAGATGGGGAAAACTGAGGCCTTGAGAAATGAATTGACTCTCCCAAGGTCAAACAGCAAGGTAGTCAGAATTGGGATTTGAATTCAGAGTTCTTGACTTGACTTGTTTCTATAGCGTCTAAGCAAAGGTGAACTAAGAGATATTTATCAAGTAACCTGGGACTGGGGTAGGCGTTGGGGAGGAGTTTAGAATTTCACTAGTAAGGGCTGCTCTTGGGTCATGTGATCCCCTGGGTATCAGGGACTGAAAAGAGACAGCCCTTTTGGGCTCTCAGAAGGAGTGGGTAAGCCTAGGAAACACATGTTCAGAAAGGACTGAAGGACCTACCTTTTGCTAATTGAGTCCCCTGAAAGTCAGGGACCATAGTACCTGTGGGACACACATACTCAGTGTAACCACGGGACAAATGAAGACAAAGGACGGAGAATCTCTATCCCCAGGTAAAAGTATAGCCCTGGGACAGAAATAGTGTCACAGCCAATTCCATTTCCAGGACGAACCTGGGAAGAATTGTGAATCCCATAAGATCTTAGGTGGATGTTGACAGAGCTTGGGGTCAGCTGGCTGCCAGTTGGAATTATCTGGATGACTAGAAGAGAGTATCTCACCAGTCTCCTCTGGTGGCTGAAGGAGTTTGGGGGAACGTGTACTACATAATTATGTTAGATTCCGAGACCACGAACTGAAAGAATTTCACCTCTGTCAATAGTGTATAATCTTCCTTCCACTCCAGGGTGTCCAGAAAGTTAAATGTTATCAGTAGGAAAATTGCACATATTAAAATCTTTCCAACTTTAATGTTGTTCCAAAGGAAACGACATCATTTATTTCCCTGTACTTTGGAAGCAGCCAAAATCCCTCCACGTTCGAACCAAACAGCTGCAATTAGCCAACTAATTTGGACAAATGAGAGAGGGTCTGTGTGCCCAAATTACCCAAATAATTGGAACTTTGTAGTCCTGGACCCCCAAATAACATCGGCCTACGTATGAATCTTTGTGGTCATCCTACTAAAGAAAACAATGTACTACACTCTATAATTTGGGGAGATGGTCTTGTTTTTCTTATTTTTTGACGTTAGATCGATTGGAAACCCATGGTGGGAGAATTCCACATGAGTAAGGGAGAAAGAGGTCCAGTTAAATAGGAAATGCTAACAACAAGCTGCTTGAGTGAGCACTGAGGCATGCCGGGATATTACATGTCCACAAAGAAAATATTAATTTTAAGCTCAAAGAAAAAAATAAAAATGGGAATTTAATGGATGGGCGAGAATAAGAAAAAAGTGTCAGGATATTTATATAAACTGCCATGCCTGTGTTTTCGTGAAGGCTCATGCCCTCTAAGCAGTCAATCAACACTCTCTCTGATCACAGGCTTCGCTCTGATTGAGTGGGGAGATGTCAGCCAGGGAGAAAAACATGTGGAAAATCTGCTAACCATGTGTGTCATTCCTGATGTCAACATGGAAGGAAATACGGGAGAGACCTAACATTTGTGCATTTCCACTCCAGCTCCAAGGCTGCTAAAGGGCACTGCTGGCTTTGAAAAGTATGTATTTCTTATCACCATTGTTGTTGTTGTTATGATAATGGTAGTGATGATGAAAATACACACATTCCACGTTAGCCCAACATAAATAAAACAAGACCACCTGGTGCCTGGGGACTAATGATCACCAGCAACGTGTGTGTAAGTAACTGTTTGGGAGTTTAACTTTGTGTTTCTTGGCGATGGAGAGCTGAAGACAGGCTCTCTTTTGGAAACACTGGGAATTTTTTTTCCGAGTCTTATCTTAAAACCTCTTTCCTGACAGGGTATAGGATTCAAGACAGCTTCAGACTAAGAGGTCAGGGAGAGCACCCGTCGCAGTTTTGTTTAGGGGATCATGTGTTGGCAGGTGTGTTGGGGTACCAGAGAGAAGAGCGAGCTGGTTGAAGCAGTATCAGCACTTAATCTGGGTGACACTGGAAAAGCCACCGAAACTTCTGAGCCCTGGTTTCCTGCAGGGTGAGAAGTTCGGCCTAGAGCAGCACTTCTCGTAACGTAATATGCATACAAATCACCTGGAGATCACGTCAAAACGCAGATCCTGGTTCGAGAAGTCTGGGAAGGGATCTGTGATTCTGCATTCCCAATAAGCTCCCTGATGATGCTGGCTCATGGACCTAGCTCTTGGCATGGGCCCGTGTCTTAGGCCTAACCAATCAGGGCACTTCATCTCTGTGACTGGTTCATACATGGGCATATGACCCATGGCAGGTTAACATAACCTGGGCATATACCCATGGCAGAGCTTTTGCTGCTGCAGCTACCATGAAAGTGATGCTGTCTTACCTGGGGTCACTTAACTATAACGAGGATATTAGTCAGAGACTCTGAGAAGCCACTTTATCACATCGTGGTAAACCCTGCCTGAAAATAGTTAATAGAGAAGAGAGCAAAGCTGAGAGACCCAATGGCATCATTTGAACTCCTAGATATAGCCATGACTGAAGACGAGATCCCCGGCTTCTTGAGTTATACAAGCTAGTCATAAATGTAATGGCTATAGACATGATAACACTTACAAATTGCAGCTTCATTATCAATATTTTCTCCATCACTTTCTTAATACAGACCAGAGCAACACTTCTGTAAAGAGTCAGATAGTAAATATTTTAGGCCTACAGAACATACAGTCTCTGCAGGAACTACCCAATCCTGTGGTTGTAGCACAGAAGCAGCCATAGGTAATATATAAACAAATGAGCGTGGCTATCTTCCAATAAATTTATTTACTAAAATAGACATCCAGCCCACAAGCTCTAGTTTGCCAACCCTAGTCTAAGACAATTAACAAAGCCTTGATTTGTAGTATTTGCCAGTTTCCATGGCATAAATACCTGCACCATGGCTGGTGGCAAGCTACCAATGTAATATCACTGAATGCAGAGCTGGGAAAGGATTAAGCACCAGGTCACCATTATGTAGTCTCTACCATAGAGATACGGTAGAGGTAACTTCAATAACAAAGGTAATAGTAAAATGTGGTAAAATAATTAGGAAGTGGTAAGTTTTAAGTCCAGTATTTCTCTCCTTTGTCTTGATACTATTTCTTTAGTTGTAAGTTTATAATGTTTACTTTTTAATAATAGTGTGTCTAACCCAGTTTCCAAAATTTCTGAAAATGTAGCGGTCAGCTCTTATGAGGCAGTGCAAGCCGGGTCCAGTGTGTTATCGCACCCTCTATTACCTTTTTGAAAAGTTCAAAAGTGAAACAGAGAAATCAGGGTCCAAAGATATCACAACAGTAGATCAAAGTTTGGAAAGGGATTAACGGCATCTTCAGGAACTGCAGTTTAAAATTCCAATGTATTAAACAAGTCCTATTTGAAATGGTAATGCCTTGTACCTGAGTAGAAAAGACAATTAAGATAATGTGTTAATTTTCCCCTTGAATCTGACAGTAATATTTTGATCCTGTTAATTATCCAGAGAACAGTAAATGTATATAATATGATAGCTCTGTGCAGAGCTGACATGCTTTCCCTGGTTAAGTAGGCACACTCATCCTATAATTAGCTGCTTGGAATGCAATTTCCATTCCTCCCTGAATACACCCACTAAAAAATAAACCAATGTGGCGTTTCAGGGCTGCTCCAGCCTGGTTTTCCCCCTGGGAAAGTGGCCAATGATTATTTACTAAAACTTATCCTCCTTTCAAAACTATCAGAAAATAGCAATCTGGTTGCTAATGATTTCTGGCAGGTGAGGGTTAATCAATGCCTTCAGATCACCAAAAGACCATGTCATTACAGCCCCAGCATGCTTGCCTCCTCCAAGGGATAAACTTATTGATGTCACTAGCCAAGCATTTTAATGAGAGTTCATTTCAAAAGGGCGACCTTTTAAGTGGGCAAGTCAGTCCACGAGGGGGAGAAATATGGACCCCAAATTATTTTCATAAACTGGCAAATAGGGGTTTTTTTAGCTAATAGTATGAGGTTCAGAACCATACTTTCTTTGGAAAGGAAATTGTGGCTGGTTTAACCGTGCATTTTACAAGATGTTTTATACATGTATTTATTCTTTTAAAACAACACACTCCAACACCTCTCCAGGAAGGCTGATAAAGGAGGTGAGTTCTTCCACTAGGATGGTAGCATGTAGGCTGTTACATAATGGTAATCTACAGCTACCCATTGTATTTAACATGTTCTGTAAAAGCACAAACCATTTCTATCTTGTTTTATTCCTATCACATGTCTGTGATAGGACATGATACTGATCTCCTCCAGTATTTTCAACAAGCATGTTAGGATGGAAATAACACTGGGTCTGGGGTCAGAACATCCAGGTTCAGGTTCTAGCTCGTTCTATTTCTAATCACAGGACCTTGAAAAAAGACACGCAATTTCTCCAGGCGTCAGGTGTCCACTTCTGTGAAGAGGATCATCGGACCATCAAGGAAGTACTTTCTAAAACACTGTACAGGGGTAAGGAATTGCTATTCTTGTCTTTGGCTCCCTACGGAGAGGGTCTAGTTTATAACAGATGCTTTCAGATCTGCAGAATAAATAAATGCCAGAAGGGATGCATGCATCCCTTCGTTTAATAGTCTTCAGACTTCAGATGAGGCTGGGTAGTAGATAGTTTGAGATCATGCACCCAGGGGAGCCTGGCTGCCTGGGTTTGAATCCCAGCTCTGCTACTGACTCAATGGCTGTGTGACCTTGGGTGAAATTACTTAATCTCCCAGTGCCTTAGTTCCTCATCAGCAAAATGGGAGGGTGATAATAGCTCTTCACTGGATTGTTACAAAGGTAAAACGAGTTAATATAAGTTAGTTTCTTGGAGCAATGCCTATATAAGTATGCACTATTATTACTTTCATCATGATGTAGAAAATTTACCAAACAATATACTATGTTCCACACTCGGCACTTAATATTCCAGACCTATTTTTCCTGGGAATATGACACTAATAAGAAAATGTAGCTTCTCCTCTGAAGTTTTGCCTGGACAGGCAGGGCTTCATGGGTGTATCACCAACCTCTTGGTGGTCATCTGCTCTCCTTTTTCCTCTCTCTGTGGCTTAGATCTGCTCATGGGATCCATTGCAAGGAGCACAGGCAAGCCTGGGGCTTAGCTAAGACCAAGGGATTAGGGTTGTGCTGTCTTGATGAATAATGACAACAGTTGAAGTTCAAGTTAAGCAAGCTTTGTCGAGGTTGGGAATAATAGGATCACTGTTTCACAGACCAAACAGTTTGGTTGTTTGTTTTATTTTAATGCCCAAACATGGGCTTGCCCCATGTTCCTGAAGAAGTCCAGCCACTCTCCTGGGGCCCTTTCTTCAATCAAAGCCAAAGCTCCACCTCTTGGGCCAGCGGTCGATGGCCCACCCTCTCCCCTGAGGAAGCCTTAGGGGTATCTTTAGCCCCTCCTCCAGGACCCTGTGCCCATAGGGAAGGAACCCACCATTGACACGCCTAGGATGGCACGTGTCCATTCATGCAGCATTCATTCATTCTCCCTTCATCTGCAACATGCCTGCATTCAAACATCCCTTCCCTCCAGCTTTTGGTCCTTCCATCGCTCATTCATTCACACATTCATTGAATACCTTCTGTGTACCTGGCACCCCTCCAGGCCGTGGGAATACAAGAGTGAACTAGAAAAAGTGCCTGTCCATGTCAAGTACACATTGTAACAAGCTCCCAGATGATGCCGATGTGGCTGGACCACAGACTACGCTTTGGGTAACAAGGCACCAGATAGCAGGGTGCTGAATGCCGCACCCTCAAAATGAAAATGCCGTTTCTGAGACGCATGCATCTCTCCAGGTGGTAATCGGTGCAGTAATCGGATCGAAAATTATCAGGCATTCCCGGTCGCCCGAGTTCACCCTGCCTATTCTTAAACTCTCCTCCCAGGGAGGGGCTCTAGAAGGATACTTTTTCTTGACCCATATTTCTTACTGTAAAACTAAAGACCTTAGCTTGTGATAGAGGACCCAGATGAGGGCATGCTTTTAGGACAGAGGGATGTAGCAAGTACTCCTAAAATCACACCCTTCCAGCAGTTCTTTATTCTGCCTCTTAGTGAACATTTATTTTCTCCCGACCCTGTGCCAGGCATTGTACAATCTAGGAATTTAATGGTGAAGAAGGCAGTTCAAACCTCTGTTCCCACAGACCACGGGGAAGCCTGACCTAGCCTGGGGGCTCAGGAAAGCTTTCCTCATGAAAGCAACCCTTGTATTGAGACCTGAATGCTGGGAAGGGTTGAACCAGGCAAAGGGCAGCGTCTGCACAGAGGGCAGAGGATGTGCAAAGGCCCAGTGTGGGAGGAAAGGGAATGTGTTTGAGAAACTGAAAGGCAAGAATGGAGAAGACAGCAGGGATGTGAAGATGGGACTGGAGAGGGTCAAACCAGGCAGATCTTCTTAGGCCCCATTAACGCCTAGGGGCTTCATCCAAAGAGCAGTGAGAAGCCCTTAGAAGGTTTAGAATAGGCCAGATGAACATAATAAGTTACTCTGGCTGTTGCGATTTCAAAGGCCTGGAGGGGACCAGACTAGTTCTAGCGGGTCACTGGGGGCTCCTGCAGTGGTCTGGGCAAAGAATATGCAACTGGGGCTAGAGATGGTGCCTGGAATCAAGCAAAGATCTGAGGAGGGGCTGTTCTTGTCCTCAGGCCCATCCTGGGCTGCACCTCCCCCGGGACCCTCTGCCCAGATCAGCTATGTTCCATCCCATCTTCTCCCTTTCAAGGCAGAGACAGGGGCCTTTCACCCTAGCAATTCTCCCTGGAGTCTAGTCCAGCGTTTGCCTCAGCCCTAAGGAACAAGCGATCCGGATAATGAGATAAAACACAGAAATGAAACTGTTGGAGAAACCGCAAAGCAATGAATGAAATGATTGCTGGGTTAGTATAAATCGAATGTGCAAGAGCTGAAAATCCATGGAGTAAAGATGTCATTCAGAGGTGCTGAATTATTACCTGGAAACACATAGGGACTCTTATATAAGAGGCCCTATAATCCCCAGGAAGCAAACTGGTCTCCCCTAAGCCAAATATGGCCCAGAGGCCTCTTTTGTTAGGCCTGCACGGTGCTCACTAATATAATGATTTTTTTTTTTTAATTTTAGAGTTGAAATTAGATGCCAATGTTTAAGAAGAAAATAAAACATTGAGAGATTTTTATATTAAAAACCTGAATTTCCAAATCCTACTGGGGGTAGGAGAGCCGAGCTATACCCATCTAGGGCTGCACAACAGGATCTTCCCTCAGCCTGGGCGTGTGTCCTGCTTCCCAGTTACCACAGTCTCCACTGCTCCCTACTGCCTCACAACACAGAGGCTGGTGTCATTTGCTATATGTCATCACACCTGTGCTGTTTTGTTCTTAGAGCAAACAGAACTGTGACCTACTTCTCAGCCCCTTGTCTCTATCCTTGGTTGGAAGATGAAAGCTAGACAGAGACGGTAATGTGTTTCAGCAAAAAAATCAAAGCAAGTAGGTTTTGATGGGAAAGGGAAGAATTTTTTAAGTATCATTTCATATGCAAAGAAAGTATATCAGTCTTATTTTCTCATTTTGGAACCTTGCCTGGATTTGGGTTTGGGACTGCTGATCCAATCCAACTCTCTCATTGTATAGATGCACACATGGGGCCCAGAGAGGTGAAGCAACCTGCCAAGGATCACACAGCATTAGAGAGCAGGTTGGGACTAGAACCCGTAGGTGGAGGGTACAAGTCAGCAGATGGGAGGAGGGGGGGAAAGGAAAAGGAAAGTGACTGAGAGGTGGGAATAACTGAAGGGCTACCTGGGCAGAGGGGGGTTAAGTGCCTGAGTTAGTGGGTGGAGGGGCAGGAAAAGCTGGAAAAGAGGGAGGGGAGAGAGGAGGGTTCTCAAAAGTCCTGAATCCAAGGTTCTCTCTGAGGAATTAAGACAAAGGTGACGGAGAATGACCAATGTTACTTTGGCAGCAGCAGGAAATACAGTAAGTCCAGCAAGGGTGCCCCTGCAGTAACCATGGTAAAAAACAAGGAGAACCTGCCCAAAACGGTATTTACCAGCACAGACCACCGTAACTGGATGGGGATGATGAGGAAACTTGATCTAGCTCAAGTCTAACGGGCATGGCCTGGGAAGCCCAGACTCTCTGCCTTTTGCCTCTTTGGGGGTCAGCACTGTCTGTTCACCCTGGGACTCGGGTTGGAACGGACAGAACTGTTGGGACCTCAGTTAAGTTTCTTCTTTCTTGTGCTTGGTCAGGCAGCCTCCTAAAGGGACATTTAAGACATCTAAAGACCAATATTCCTTTTCAAGCAGCTAAATGGTTGGAACAGCCTCCAATGTCATGCAAAACGTGACTTTCTTCACTACCTGGTTAATTTTTAAGTCGAGACATGATCATAGATAGTGGAGATAGAGGACCATTTCTGTCACTCATGAGTTTCTCAATTGAGTTATTATGTTTGAAATTTCAGTTTGACAGAGACTAAAACACACAAGCTAAGGGCAACAAACAAAAGGACCTATAAGTTGAAATCAGGATCTTGAAGAGGTATATGCACCCAAATGTTTACTGCAGAATGATTCACAATAGGAGACATGGAAGCAACCTAAATGTCCATGGAAGGATGAATGGACAAAGAAAATGTGGTGTATACATGCAATGGAATATTATTCAGTCTTAAAAAGGACGGAAATCTTGCCAGTTGCAGCAATGTGGATGAACCTGAAGGACATTATGCTAAGTGAGCCCAGACCACCCATAACAGTTAACTAACCCTCTCAACTTGTCTTCATAATCCTAACAGCCTATCAAAATGCAAGCATGGTATTTGTATTCAAACTACTGCATGATTCTCAAATTATATCATCCTGCTTATAGTTTAAGATCTAAAGGCGTCAAATAATTTAAGGGATGCTTTCATTACAAAGTGGCATTTGTTTGCAAGTCTCAGATCCCCAAAGATCATTTTTCCCAGAGCCTCCAACTAGGGTACATAGTATATTACTCATGATTACGACCATAGCTCTGGGTTATCAAGAAAGGTTAAAACCCAAGAAAAACAAACAGAAAGAAAACAAAAAGAAAAGAAAGGAATGTGTGACTATCAAAACCTATTGAGAAAAAAATTCCCAGCTCTTAAATCTGAGAGCTCAGGTCACCTCGTCTAAGGTCGAGGTATCTGGAAATTTTACTCATGTGAAACATCTTACTCTCACTGATGCCAGATTAAGGAGGTCTTCTTTACATTATTGCAGATGAATAAACCACTGTTTCATTGTTTCTCAAAGCATTTGTAAGAGTGTGGTGACAGAGGAAATGTCTGCATTTGAAAGGAAGTCTTAAGGGGTTGTGAAATCTCAGGAAGGTTCTTAAATGACCTAACCAGATGTTTTGAAGTCTGATACACCCTTAACCCAAACTGAAATTCATAACAAAGTCAAAAGCAATAGAGTCAAATTGATTCCAAAATGCCTTTCCTAACAAATTTAACTGTTTACACCAAATGACTTTACTAGGGCCTCATTCCAACTGGGAGAGAGTATACAGTCATGGAAACAGTGGGATTCATCATAAAGTTTGAAGAGGAAATGAAACTAAAAATTCGGGTAAGTCCTTAGTGCTGGCTAAATTAAGAATCCACATTTCTGAGGCTGTATGGAATCATGGTTAAGAGCCAGAGCCTATAGCCAGACTGCATTTTGATAGGCTGTTAGAACTAGGACTAGCTCTACCACTAGACTCCTAGCTCTGCCACTTGCTAGCTGGGTGACTTTGGGAAAGTTACTTGACCCCTCTGAGCCTCAGTTTTCTCAACTGTAAAATGGGAATAAAAATGGTACCCACTTCACTGGGATGTTGTATGGATTAAATGAGATAGTAACGTGCCTAGGACATAGTAAATGATCAATAAATTTAACCTATTGGAATTATTATTTTTTTAATATTAGCAATATTATGTAGACAATGAAATGACAGGGAAACTGGGTGTTTTTATATTTAAATGTAAGATATTTAAATTTTAAAAAATATTATTTCAAGGAGGAGGAAGAGACATAAGGTTGTCTACACCTCTCCACCCAAGAAATAAAACTCCTGAGGTAAAATGTGGTTCCTTTAGTTGGTTTGTTTATTTTGTGGATGGGGAGTTATTTAAATTTGAACGGGTTTGGTTTGGTACACACCATTTGAGACATGCACCAAAAATGTATAGACAGAGTCACACAAAATAGTACTGAGTTGCATCCACTCCAGGTCTAGCCCGGGGTTAGAAGGACCGTACAAAGTCTAAAGAACACCAGGCTGGGGCCTGGAGATCTGACTTGCCTGGTTAGTGTGGTACTAACAAGACTGCTAACTTGAAGGGTGACCCTGAAGAATCAAATCAATTCTGCTCTCTGGATTTCAACTTCCTAGTCCACAAAATGAGTGGGTTGAACTAAATGACCAATAAGGTTTCTTCAGGCTGTAACTGCTTACATGAAGCTGTGGTCTCTGTTCCAGGGAGAGACTTGGCTCTGGACTTGACCTCTGGCAGCACTACGGTTCTGGTCCAAAGCCAGCTACACACTCCATCTACACTGGATGCCCCCTCACTTCCCGCTGTTGGTCTTCAGGGACCCAGGCAAGAGGATGTGAATGGACAGTCCAAACCCATGGCCCCTCTGGGAGAAATCACTCAAGTACGTGCCCTGCTGCTTCCAGCTCAAGTCACAATCCCCGGCACATGCAAAGCCCTGCTTATCCCACTGGAGAGGAGGGTGGGAACCACTTTATTTAAAGCAGAGCTGAAGACATAAATATTCGAGAAGCAATAGCTCCTTATTTTGGAGGACTCTGGAATGAAAGTCCAAGGTAGAAAAACAACACAACAACTGCTAGCATTTCCATTCTGAATAGACAATATATGCCAGGAGCTCTGAAATAAAGATAGTGTGATTCGTTTATTATTCCTTCTCTTTAAAACCTGCATTAATTCTGATTTCTATTTAAATAAGAATGATTAAATTTTATCAGCTGAGATGGAAATATTGTGATAAACACTGGCTCGTGGCCAAACTAATCTCCCAAGCCCACAGCTTACGGCCATTGTCTTGTATAGATATTTGAATGGCAATGGGCTTTTATCAGTATTTCTAAAGGCACTCATTTAATTATGTGGTTGTAAGGATTTTCAAAACCCAAAAGAATACCATCAATACATATTAATTTCTTGGATTAATTCAACATTAACATCAGAAAATATTGTTATTTAAAGGATGCTAGTACTTGTTTTTGCTTTTGCAAAAACTGAGGCATCCAGTTCTGGTTGCAATGGTGTCTTTTAAAACGTTCCACCGAACTGAAACTAGGAAAAAGCAATGCACAGTGAGGTAAGGCTGGAATTTAGAATTATAGGGATTAGAAGGAGGACTCCACAAGTCTTTAACAAAGAATACTTCATAGAGGTTGGACTGTAGCAAGGAAAAAAAAATCCCTGAACTAGGAAATTTGTACACATGTGCGGATCTTGTCAATCAAATGTAATATATTTGAAAGCCTCAGGAAAAAAAGATTCAAGGGCAGGGGCTGTCTAGGTGTTTCCTGCCCCAAATTTCCATACCCAGAAACTCGAGCGATCTAGATTGCATCACCATAGGGGATACTGTGTTTCTTCAAGAACTGATTAAAAGATACAAAAATACACCTGACATGTTTAGCATTAATGTTTCCTCCAAAGTAGGTCTTTATTTTTCAACATTATGATGAATCTGTTTGGTAAGCAAAGACTCACACTCTACCTTAAGCTTGGGATTTCTTCTTGTATCAGGTTGGCTGAACGGGACAACTCCATTCATTAGAACTGAGACCCACATGGGTTTGTGTCTGCAAACTCAACACCTACTACCCTTTTTCTCATGTGTCTTTCAATCTGACCAAACCACCAGGCAATTCCTCCTGTGCTGATCATTTGAGGGGAGCCAGGTAGAGATGGGGACTAGATAGGGAGGGGAGGAGAGAGAAGGGGAATGGAAAACGAGCCACTTGTCAATCTTGTTAAGACTGATCTGTTTTTTGGGTTACCAACTGCCCTGGTCTGAGGGGTTTCCTGGGATGAAGAACTTTGAGTGCCAAAACCAGGACAGTCTAGGGAAAGCAGTTGGTCCCCCTATACTATTTATCTTTTGGCTTAAGCTTCCAGGTCAAGCATTCTAAAGGTTCAAACAAGCTGGGAAAGAGGAGACATTTAGATTTGCTTGAAGATTACTGAGAGGACCACCTGTCACAACACAAATGCTAACTAAAATTCGTAGAAGACATGTATTTTATAGAATCAGGGAGGTAAAGAGGACTTTAAAAACAATTTCCCTCAGAGCATGCTCGGTAGAACACTAATTCCATGGGATGGAATTTTAGTGAAAAATGGTTTAGAGATCAAATAATGCTACTTAAAAAGGCTCCTTTATTGCAGGACTTATCAGAGCCTTGAATAAGCTAACATTCGTTGTTCATTAACATGTTTGACCACAGAATCCTCTTTCCCAAGGAGCATCTTAGGATAGCAGTATTTGGAAGATCCTACTTTAGGAAGCACCGCTCTAGGCCGAACTCCTCATTTTAAAGATGGAGAATAATACTCTGGTTTGTCTAGTTACAGGCAAGGCTGGTGCTACAGCAGTTTTTCAGACTTTAATGTGCATAAGAATCACCTGGGCCTCTTGTTAACCTGCACATTCTGATTCCACAGGTCTAAGGTGGGGCCTGAGATTCTGCATTTTTCACAAGCTCTCAGGTGATGTTCACGCTGCTGGTCTGTGCACCACACTTTCAATAGAGAAGCAAATCTCCTAAGTTTATGCTTGTCCCACTGCCTTGTAGCCTCTTTGCGAGTGGAACTAACTAATTCTCCTATCAAAGCAGCATCCTTGCCTTATTCTGGTTTCATTTGCTGAGTTGATATCTCCACTTCTTCAAAGCTACTCCCTGTAGTGATAGGACGCATCGAGATTAAGGAAGTATTTCCTGGACCCTACGATATATTTTCTTTTTGCTCTATTATAAATTAGAAACAGATAAAGCTCGTCACTAAGTGGTTTATTTGGAGGTCCTATACAGAAATTTAGATCAAAAGTTATTTGAAATCATTGTTTAACTGAGTCAAATCAACAAAGGACACTTTCCATGACCATTTCCAGGTATTTTTTAATTGTTCTTGGAAAAACATGGTACGCATCTAACCAAAAGGTGCCCAGTAATTGTGCAACTAACTGGCTATTGCCATAATATGAATGGACAGTGACCAGCAGGTGCTCACTCAGCATGCAGATTTTATACCACAAGTACCCACCCTGATACTTCAAAAGCTTTTGTACCTGCATGTGTACAATCCTCACATTATTGCATCATATTGTTGATGTTGCCAGGAAAAATCAGCTTATTTAGATGGTATCTATATAACAGCCATATGCCTTGTCAATTTAGGGCAGGGGAGGGATGGGTAAGGAGGAATGATCCAAAAGGAAGAAAAATGACTTGCTTATTGACGAAATGTTTACTTTGCAACAAATAGTTGTGACATAGTTCAAAGGACAGATGATGTCTGTATCTTCATGACACTGAAGCCAACCACAGGTAAACAGAGCATGCTGGGTGGTAAGCGGTTAGAATACTATTCCTGCTTACAGGCCAGCCTCTCCCCACAAAAAGCTGATCTCAGACATTTCACCCAACCTGGCCAGTCACCCCAGAGATCTCAGCCAGAAGGGACTGAACTTCCCAGGATCCAGACGACTGAAGGGAGAAGGGAAGGCAGATTCTACTGCCTGGAGACTCAGCCCCTGGACACGAGAAGCAGATCCTAAGTCCAGACTGAAGGCTGGGGAGCCTTCACCTAACTTTTAGTTCCCATGCAGAGCGGGACCTCAAAGTCCCCACATTCAAGCTCTATCTTTGCTGCCCACTAGCTAATGCATCATTTTTGGTCTCCTCCCTGTGAAGTGGGAAATAGCAGTCACTGTCTCACAGAGTTAGGAAGGTTAACTGAGAAAATTGCATATATTACTTTGCATGTATTCCAGGGCAGACGTTGACAAAGCTGAGCTATAGTTTTTTGGTTTAGGTTTTTTTTTTCTTTAATTACAGTAAGGAACTTGAGATCTACCTTTTTAAATTTTTTTTTAGATTTATTTTATTTATTTATTTATTTTTGGCTGCGTTGGGTCTTCGTTGCTGCGCACGGGCTTTCTCTAGTTGCGGCGAGTGGGGGCTACTCTTCGTTGCGGTGCGTGGGCTTCTCATCGCGGTGGCTTCTCTTGTTGCGGAGCACGGGCTCTAGGTGCACGGGCTTCAGTAGTTGTGGCCCATGGGCTTAGTTGCTCCTCGGCATGTGGGATCTTCCCAGACCAGGGCTCAAACCCGTGTCCCCTGCATTGGCAGGTGGATTCTTAACCACTGCGCCACCAGGGAAGCCCCCTTCTTAAGGTTTTATGAATACAGAATTGTTCACTGAGTCATGTTTTAACAGTCAAACTTACATCCCATTTTGCTGGTTTCATACATTCTGCTCATACATTTGTGCACACATTACATGGGTTCCTACTAAGCACCAGCCTTGTGAAACACTGGGAAGTCAAGGTGAAGAAGACACTAGCCCTGCCCTCAAGGATCTCTTGTGGGTTCTTAGGGAGGTTGACACAGAAATCAACAATTGTGATACAGCAGGATGACTTGCATTGGGAGGAAACGGGGTGGTGGGAGTGGGGGAGCATCTCACCAACCCTTGCAGGGGAGCAGTGGGGAGGAGTCACAGAAGACTGAGGAAAGATGTCCCAGAGGAGGAAGCTCTCTGATCCCTCCTCTGTCTCCTTGGCTGGCTCTTCTTCCAATGCCTGAAGCTACGCACAGATCCCAACCCGATCCCTTCTCTTCTCAACCTCGCGCTCCCAAATGATAGCATCTCTTGTTCCACGTCTATGCTGCTGACCATCAGCTCTGCATTTCCCACCTTGACTTTCCTCCCAAAGCTCAGATTTGATGACCTATGTGCCAGCTGGGTTCTCCAGAAAGGAGTAATGTCTATGAAAGATAAAAGTGGATGTGTTATTTAGTCATTGCTGTGTAACAAATTACCCCATAGTTACTGTGGGTCAAGAATATGGCACAAGTTAACTAGGTACTTCTGACTCAAGGTCTCTCACAAGGCTGCAGTCAGTGTCAGCTGAAACTCTGGTCTTATCTAAAGGCTCAAATGGAGAAGGACTTGCTTCCAAGATCACTTACATGGTTGTTGACAGAATTCAGTTCCTTGAACGCTATTGACCTGAGGCCCTCAGGTGACTATTGGCTGGAGTCTACCCTAAATTTCTTGCCTTTCCATAGGGCAGCTCACAATATGGCAGCCTGCTTCATCAGAGTGAGCAAATGGGGGAGAGAGCAAGAGAGTCCTAGGGAGACCAAAATCACAGAAATGACTTCCCATCGTTTTTTGGCTGATTTCCATTTATTAAAAGTGAGTCATTAGGTCTAGCCAATAGCCAAGGAGAGGAGATTACACAAGGGCGTGAATGCTGGGAGACTGGGAATCATTGGGAACCATCTTAGAAGGGAGACTGGTACAAAGGAGGAAGTAAGATTGGACCACAATGCAGAGCTGATACCAGTGAAATGAAAAGTGGGGAGGAAGCAGGATTAGGAAGAAAGAGCCTCAGAACATAATGTTCATCCGATAAAGTCTTAACCAATTCAACAGGAAGCTCCAGAACAATGGTTGCCGTTGGTGGAGCTCTGCATTGGGCAAAAATGGCCAAGACCTAGGGACTGCCTAGGAAGAGCATGGTCTTGGCTGAAAGCTGAGGTGGATTCTGAAGGCCAACAAATAGAGGCTGTGAAGTAACTGCCTTCCTTGTAGCTGAATGGCAAGTCCTTTCTGGAAGGGAGATGTGAGTGGCACACCTTCGAGGCCCCCATCTCCACAGCACGTAGATCAATGTTTTGTACAATCTAGGCACTCATCAAATGCTTCCACCGAATTATCAAGTGCATAAATTATTAATGATGCTTATTTAAAATATCAATTATTTATTATTTATGTGAGAGGAATATTCATAATCACATTGAGACAGCAGCCAATTGATGAACCAGTTATGCAGTCAGCTAACAGGGCTGTCTAATCCTTTGCTGCATCTTCAAAAGTTGAGTTCTTTCCTGCTTCCTCCAAACGACCTCGGCTTTGTGCATACAGCCTTAGAAAAGAGGCCTATGTGGACCAAGGTAGTTCTAGATCAATGGGTCTCTCTGACTCTTGGTTTTACAAGCTTTCCACTGAGAACAGAAATGCCCCAAAGTGCTGATGGTTGGATTGTGATCATTCATCCCACCTGTGGGAAGGACTTCACACACCTTTAAACCCCAGGAGGACATATATTATTAAATCTGTCCTCCTCCATCAGGTCTTCTCCACTAAAGGTTTGCTAAATAAAGGTACCATTTAGCCAAACCAATCTTCACATGCCATATCCTGGGGCACCCTCTCTAGTGAAGTGTAACTATGTTGTAATATTTTGTGAATATCTGTTTAATGTTAGTTGCTCTTCTAGACTATAAGCTCCACGAGGGTAAGCACAATGCTCTGGATCTCCAACATCTAGTACTGGTCTGGCAAAAATGTAGGGACTCAATGAATGAATGAATAGTGAGATGCATGCCTCTCTGATCTGTTTTGGGAATCTAGATTTTCATGCATCAAACTTGGTCTGGGAAGGAGATGCCCTTGTATTCCCATGCTCCTTGTGAGGCCAGACAGAAAAAAGCTCATCTAACTCCCGGGCTCTGGAACAATGTGCCCAGTTTGGTCAAGTTAATGGTCAGGTTACATTTTGTTGCAATTTTGCATGTTGAAAAGCTTTCTAAAATATATTAATCTAGCTATCCTGTCAACCGATATTCATTAAGCACCTACTGCATACCAATCTAAGCGATTTATGGCTGTTGACTGACCGTCTCTTTTTTACGTACTTATCCATGTATTCTCCTTCTCACTTTTATGTACTTTATCCATCCATATATCCATTCATTTATTTATGCACACTTTACCTTATTCCAATATGTATTGGAGGTGGTTTATAGAGATTCACATAATATACCACTATAATATAAATTATGAGTAGGTGAAAAGGAAAAGGAAAAAGCATAAACTCATTATGTATGGACTGAATCACTAATCACTCAAACTCTTACTGGCAAAAAAAGTGATGGACTGGACTCTACTGATCACAGCAGGTGCTCAGGTGTAAGATACTGGGGCAGATCTACCATAAAAAGTTCTCTGTGGAGAGTTTTCTTCATTTAACCATTGGAATAAATCTTTCTCATGCTTGTGTGTGTTTTAAAGGGCTTTGAAAAAAAAAAAAAAAAAGGGCTTTGAAGATTTCAGGTAGCTCATTCATTCATTCATTTTTGTTGTTTTTGTTGTTCTTGTGTTTACTGAGTACTTACTAAGTGCTGGGCACCGTGCTAAGTATCATGGTCTAAGAAAAAGGGTGCTGAGTGCATGTGTTTCTACTGTTAGGCTCCAGGTCTGAGAGTTATAAGTCCTGAGTTCTCTCATGGCCCTGGGGTTGCTTTATTGTGTGGCTTGGCTGAGTCTATCCCAGTCTCTGGACCTTGATGTCTCCATGTGAAAATGATGGGCTAAGTGAATATTCTTAACTAGATCTAAAATTAAGTAATATAGCACAGGCTGGATTGAAGCAAATCAATTCAGCAATTCTTTTGGTCCCATCGCATTCCCCAGCATAGCTTGAGAAAACTGACTCCTGCTCAATGACTCCTGGAAGCCGTATTTTTAGCATTTTATCCTCAGCTGGTATGCACATCACATGGAAGTGTTCCCAAACCCCAAAGTGATGTTACCTAATGAACCCTTTCAAAACATTGTGACCTAAAGAATAGGTGCTTCTATCATGGACGTGAACTCTCAGAATACACAAGGATTTAAATGCCAACATCCTATATTTAAAAAAATAAAATAACCAGCGCTAACTGAGCTTTGCAGACCGGGCACTCTTCTAAACATGTGCTAATGCATCATCTCATTTAATTCTGGAAAAGCCCTATGAGACAAGTTTTCATTATTGCCCCCATTTTACTGATAAGGAAACTATGGAGCAAGAAGGATAAGCATGATAACTTATGTCGCAGACCGGAGATGTGAGCCCAGGAAGTTGGACTCCAGATCCAGGCTCTTCCCTCTCACTTGACCACACCTCCTTCCAAAGACTCATACCTGTAGCCCTTAGGTGCTCTGTTAGCTTGTGGCCTAATATTTAAAAATGCCTTATTACCTATGATCTGTTTCTGATGCTTCTAGCTAAGAAAATAATCTCAATGTAAACAAATATGAGAGATTCTTTTCAGAACGGATTTCCAACTCCAATAACGTAATTTTGATTCTCAACAATAAAGTGCATAAAGATACTTTTACTCTAAACCTAGAGCTGGCAAACTTTTTCTGTGAAAGGCAAATGGTAAATCTTTTAGACCCTAGAGGCCATAAGCTCCTCAAATCTGCTATTAGAGTGAGAAAGCGGCCAATATTTAAACACGTGATCATGGCCATATTCCAATAAAACTTTATTTATGGATACTAAGTTTTGAATTTAACATAATTGTTATGTGTCATGAAGTACTCTTTTTCTGATTTTTTTACAACCATTGAAAAATGTGAAAACCATTCTTACCTTGGAGGATGAACAAAAACAGGCAGAGAGCTGGATCCAGCCCATTGGCTACTGTTTGCCAATCCCCGCTCTAAACTGCTCACTGACATCTGATTCAACCTTTGGGAACAAACAAGGCTTTTCTTAAAAGAAAAATAAAACCACTAGACGCTCGGTTTTCTAATTTGTTTGCAATATGAATCTATGTTTTCTTGGTCAAAGTTTGTCCTATTTTCCTAGAGATTTAAAATTCTACATCAGTAAATATTTAACCATCAAGAAAGTTAAATTTCCCTTCTACTTTGGCTGTCAATAAGTGGAGGTCAGGACCGTTGTCTATACTTGTTACGAAATTCAAGCCCAAGACAAAGTAAAGTATATTCCCAAATATCTACAAATGCACGCATGAAATATAGGTGTATTTTAAAGAATAACCTAACAGAAAGTACTTTAAATTTCACAGCCGCTGCTAATGCAGGCAGCTAATCCTATTTACATTCATATTAGCCTTGGTATCTTCTTCCCTAAGATTTACCTATTTGTATGCTTGCATGAGTTAAACTGCCTTTTGCATGATATCAGTACTTTTGTAATTTAAATCTATAAAAGGCAATTTCTTTTAAATATACTTCCTAACAGTGGGTGAAAGAGGCACCAAAGTTATTTGAGGGCTGTACACCTCGGTGAACATGTGCGCTGAACTCCAGGCAATATGCAGAATGTGGGAATTAATCTTATACTGTAGGAATGGAATAGAAAATAAAATCAAAGCTGAGAAAGAAACAGCCTTTGAAAAGGACCACTTTGCCGTTATCGAAGGAAATGGTGTGTTTTAGAATTGGTATTTAGACAGGTAAAACTTTCTCCCTTTCTGCAAGAGTGGTGAAGACTGTTTGCTTTCTTCATTGTGATATTTTTACATCCCAAATAACTTTAGCCACCTGGTAAGCAAGTTTTACGATTTAATGTTGGTGTTGGCTGATAAACAGAACATGGTTGACAATTTGGTGGCCAGGGTCAATTTTAAGGTGTCCACTGTGACTCCCCATGGAACACGGGAAGCAGTATAAGTGGGTACGTATTGAGGGGCTAGGGGTGAGACTCCAAAGATATAGAACAAACTGTATCCAGCTGGAGCTACATTGTTTTCTTCATATAATTCCTATGAAATGTTCACTCTCACCATCTCCAGTTGACATACATGAGATGCAAGTAGGTTAATGTATAATCTTGCCCCAAAGAAATAGTTTCTTCCAATATGTAGGGCACACACATCAACACGCTTCTTTTCTAAGCAGCGCTGGGATTTTTTTAGCAAAATTCACTGGGGGTGGGAGGGCGGAAGGTGAAATCCGAGGGGAGGGACTTCCAGATGCATGCCCTCACTTCTGGTTACATTGAGCATGTCCACCCAGGAGAACTGGCCCTCGGGTTCACTTCCTCTGACGCTGGTCAGGGCACGTTTCCCAGAACTCACCAGGTCATGGGCTTGAAGGAACCGATACCAAATTTCAGTCTCATGTAGAAAGTCTTCCCCCAGTGAAGCCAGGAAAAGACAGAGTTCCAAACTGTGCATCCAAGGCAGTGGGGCTGGTCAGACTTGGGGCCTGAGACCTGCACAGAATTAGCCCCCAGCTTCAGATGCACCTCAGGAAGGGAATGTCCCTCCATTTAATCCTAAACTTCGTGCTATTTGCCCTTCTCCAACTGTAATGTCTACAGAACACCATGTATCTGGATGGAAATGGGGCATTTTGTTCACTACCCAGATAATTACACAAAGCTTCAGCCACTGGTTCATGACTGCTGAAGAACCATCATGCACACAAGTACACACACACACACACACACACACACACACACTCAACCAAAATCCACCACCCTGAAAGGAGCCATTATAAATGTTTCATGTGAAACTTCCAAAACCCATCAGACTCACCAGAGTTTTCAAATTAACTCCCTTATTGCCCAAGGGATCGCTCTGAAAGAGATTTCTCCAGCCTCAAATCTCCTCAAGAAAATTCTGAATTTGAAACAGAATGCAAATAATGCGTTTTGACTCCCTAATCAACAAATGGGATCAACTTGAATTGATTAAGAACCTTTGAAATTAGCTGTCTTTAATTCTCTCCATGGCCTGCTGCTGGTACTCTGAAGATAGGAGGGCAGTGTGTGTGTGTGTGTGTGTGTGTGTGTGTGTGTGTGTGTGTGTGTGTGTTTGGGCTGAAGTTGGAAAGTTTGGTCTCATTTTTTTTCAGAGCTCATATAATGGTCTTTTCTTAAAAAAACACTTTTTAAAAAATTTTAATGGTGACACAACTCTAAGAAAGAAAGCATTCACCTGGTGCAATTATATGGCTTTTCATGCAGTACATTTCCAAGAGTTGGCTGCATGAAACCTGCACAACTTTACTGAAACAAACAAAAATCATAAAATCTGAAATGAATGTATAAATAATATGCAACTGTCTAGACAGTATAGGTCACTTGCAAAGAGAGCAGGTCAGGAAAAAATTGTCCATCAGTCAGACAACCATAACTGATTCTGATGCGAAATAATGGTGGAGATATTGAGCATTCTCTCTATGCGAAAGGCTTCGCTGAGCATTCTGCTCTTCCCGAGCCAGTGGTCTTCTGCTTATCTAGTGCTTTATGCAGCCTTTGGAAAATGCACTTGCTATTTAAACATTAAAATTAATGCCCAAAGAATAGCAGTTGAGCAAGGCGGGGGGGGGGGGGGGGGGGGGGGGAGGGGTTGTCACTGACCTGTGTGATTGGCCTTTGGTAAAGCAAAAATAGCCCTTCTAGATCAACAATATGAGATTTCCATACCCACAGAATCCTAAACAGATGTAGTTATGGAAACTTTAGGCTAGTAAAAGACCCAAACACACACACTCAAATTCCATGGAACTTTTTTACTCTCCAGTAATAACGTGTAAGAATAGATTCAGGTACTTAAATCGTGTACTTCTTTTTTTTTTTTTTAATTAATTTATTTATTTATTTATTTTTGGCTGTGTTGGGTCTTCGTTTCTGTGTGACGGCTTTCTCTAGTTGTGGCAAGCGGGGGCCACTCTTCATCGTGGTGCGCGGGCCTCTCACTGCCGCGGCCTCTCCCGTTGCGGAGCACAGGCTCCAGACGCGCAGGCTCAGTAGTTGTGGCTCACGGGCCTACTTGCTCCGCGGCATGTGGGATCTTCCCAGACCAGGGCTCGAACCAGTGTCCCCTGCACTGGCAGGCAGATTCTCAACCACTGCGCCACCAGGGAAGCCCTCATGTACTTTTTAAAATTTTATAATAATCTGTTGATTGCGGGTTTTTAGCACCCTAGAATGTGATAATCTCAGCAGTCACAGAGCAGGGCGATGGCTGCTACCATCACTGCCCCCCCAAACTATGAACACAGGTGAGGCTCATCAGCTTGTGCCTAGGGGTGGGCGTTACCAACGAGCTGGCTCTGCAGCCCGATGGGCCCACATGCCCTTTACGAGAGGAACCCAAAGTGAGGCTACCATGAATTAGGCCGAATGCCTGCAGGAGGAAAGATCCCTGCTCACCTTGCCAGGGAGGAAGTGGGTGGGCAGACAGGTGTCGGCCCTGCTCTGAGCTGAGCCACCATACTGGCCAAATGGGTCAAACCCTTAGGGAAGACGATGATAATAAAATAAGAAGACGAGTAACAGCCGCCATTCACGGAGCGCTTACTAAATGTCAGACACTGAGCAATCGTAAAGTCCTGAGTCTGGAGGACTGTCTCATTCAACCCTCACCACAATCCTAGAGAGCTGCTCTGATTTATTATCCTTATTTTACGTCGGAGAAACTTGAGGCTCAGAAAGAGCAAATAACTTGCCTGAAGCTGAACAGGAATAAGTGGCTGAGTGCAAGTTTGATTCCAGGTTCCTTTAAAGCCAAGCTCACCTCTTCCCCCGCGTGACCTTTCGCCTCTCCGGCTGCCCCCCCTCGGGGCCGACTTTGCCAGGAGATGCTGTGGGCACCGCGCCCCTGGGGCCCATAGCACGAGAACGTCTGCTTCTTGCAAGAAGCAAGATGCACACTTTCACTGTGTTGGCATAAAGGCAAATGAAATCCAGACCTGTTTCTATTTCTCTTCTACGCAAGCAGTCGTAAAATCTCATTTTCTTTTCTTTTTTTTTTAATTAAAGAGGGGCCACGGACGGCAATGTTGGCGCTTGAGCAGAAGAGACTCCCCCGGCCCTCTGCTTCGCATACCTGGCCAAGCTGAAGAGAAGGGCGGTGGCCGCTCCGGAGGGATTCTGGTCCCCTGGTCCCGAAGCCGCGGAGGGGAGGGCGACGCTGCGTCTGCAAAGCCCGGCGAGTGGGCGCGGTCGGGCGCCGGGGCCCTCGCTCCGCTCCGGGACTCCTCCGAGGGCTGCGGGGACGCGGCGGCCTGCTGCGCCCTGGCCTGGAGCGATCTCTCTCTCGGAGCGTCGGGGACCCTCCTGCCGCTGGAGGCCGCCACGCGCAACGCGACTCAGCAGCGTCCTTGCAGCAGCCGCTCTGGCTGCCGGGTCGCGGCCACCGGCGCCCCGTGAGCCCGGGCCTCTGCTCGCTGGTGTATGAGACGCCCTTCGACGCCCAGGCCAGCCCCTACCAGGCCCGCTGCCGCTACCTGCAGCCCCGGTGGGCCGACTTCCTGGACCGGATCCCGGATGCGGGCTTCGTGGGCCGCTGGTGGCTGCCGGGGTCCCGGATGCGCGACTGCGACCTCAAGGCCCAGGAGTTCCTGCACCTGCCGGCACATCTGCGCGCCGTCGGGCCCCACCAGCTGTACCCGGAGGCCAACGAGCGGCTCTTCGACGAGGAGAAGCCCAGACCTGTGGTGCTCACCGCCGATCACGTGGACCAGGCGCTGTGGGAGGCGCAGGTCTTGCAGCAGGAGAAGAAAGACCAGGTCGCCCTGAGCCAGGCTGACCCGCTGGTGCCATCGGAGGTCGCGCGATGAAACCCAGTCCGGCCTGGGTCCGGACCGGGCTCCGAACCCCGGCAGACGGCTGGCCTGGGATTGTGCAGTTGGTGTGTGCGAGCCTCAGATGCAGAGTAATGGAAATAAATTATGTGCAGCGTTCTCTCCCGGGGATTTCACAAAACTGGGGGCCTCTGTCTCACCTGTTCCTTGTGAGCTGAAGCTAATTCATAGAGCCTCCTTGGTCTGGGAGTTGGGGACAGCAGAGCGACATGCCATGTCATGTTTATCACTGCCAGAGTTAGTAAGGAGCCTCCGACAGAAATAAGCCTTTTTCACTGGGCTTCAACTGTTATCATAGTTGTTAGGTGACTCCCAAACTCTCCTAAGAAACTTCAACTTTTCATTTTAGATTTTGAACTGAAATGTTTCGCCCCTATTTCCATGAATAACATGTTTTGTTTTATTTTAAAATAATTTTAAATAATTGTAGTCTCAGAGGAAACTGGAAAAACAATAGAGACATCCTGGGTACCCTTCACCCAGCTTCCCCCAAATGGTAACACCTTGTATGAGCAGTACCAAACCAGGAGATTGACATTGGGATGACTCTTTGGATGTTTCAGGGAAACTTTTCTTTGCAAAAACAACCTGCTTTTACCATATGTGTATTGATGGTGTTGTTAAAGTGACTTGGAGGGATAATGCATTTTCTGATCTGGAAATCAATATGGAATCATAGCTTCTGGTTACGTTATACTTCAGTGACCCTGAAAACACAGAATCCTATGGAAAGGAATATGTTGGTGGACATAGCTGGGTGATAATCATAGTTTTAAAATGTTAGATGAACGAGACTACCTCTGTCACCGACGTGGCCTGTGGCTGGCTAATAAACCAAGAGATGAAACAACAACAACAAAAGGGGACCATGAAGACAAAAGTGCTTAGAACCCATGAAAGTCATAAAGCCGCCCAACACCCACTAGGTCCCAGAGCTCTTTTGCAGCCCATCTTCACACTTTACCTAGAGGGGAACTGAGGCAGGGAGAAGTCCTAGGTCATCCAGCCAGTGAATATTAAACCTGGACCCTGGATCATCCCATATCAGTTCTGAGCCATTTCTATATCAGAAATGAGCCAGAAACCAAGATGCTTCTTTTTGGCCCTTCTCCTGTTTTTCTACAGAGAGTAGGTAAGTGTGTCCATCTAAGATGGCATTTGATTGGCTTTTGTGTTTTCCTATTCAACATCTCACAGTTAATGTCTTTTGTGCCTTTTTACATAATGTACAAGTGAGAAATGCAATAACTCTGGGTGGTTCTTTCCTCAAGGAAAGGTTCTTTTCTTTTATATTAAATACAACCCTGTACGTGAAAGGGTCCTGAGAAGGTTAAAAAGTGCTCACAGAACTGAAAGAGATTACTATGGAGAAAGCGTTTACCTGGCTGGATGTTTAGAACTGAAAAGTGAAAACAATCTCCTTTAAAAACTGCCAGCGGGGGGCTTCCCTGGTGGTGCAGTGGTTAAGAATCCGCCTGCTAATGCAGGGGGCACGGGTTTGATCCCTGGTCTGGGAAGATCCCACATGCCGCGGAGCAACTAAGCCCGTGCACCACAACTACTGAGCCTGCGCTCTAGAGCCCGCGAGCCACAACTACTGAGCGCGCACACCTAGAGCCCGTGCTCCGCAACAAGAGAAGCCACCGCGATGAGAAGCTTGCCGCAACTAGAGAAAGCCCGCGTGCAGCAACGAAGACCCAACGCAGCCAAAAATAAAAACAAATAAATACATTAAAAAACAACAACAACAACAACAAAAACTGCCAGCGGACATTCTGGAACACCGATCTCAGTCATCTACCTTTTGGTTTTAAATTTGTCAGACGGCCTTGCTCAGCCCTTCTCGCTAGGAGCAGTGGCGGCTGGCCCTGGTCACCTGAGGCCTCCCTCTGCCATCTCTCTCTTCCAACAGGTCTCTACCAGGTCTCTCCTGAGACCAGGGCCATTTCATCCTCCCATCCCTTCCTTCTGGGCTGCCAGTGTTATTTATTTTTAATGCCTTTGACTCATTTCCCTCTTGTTTTGACCAGGCAAACAGCACACATCTGCTGCCACCAGGAGGTGTCAATAGTTCGTACTGCTCAATTTGTATGCCCCAAATCCACCGGAAGATTTTTGCCATGCCTGTGTCTCAAGTTTCAATTTCAAAGTATTATGCTGCGTTCTTGGCATTAAAAATTCATAGGTTGAATTAAAGATTTATTTTTAAGGGGGGTACCTTATTAGAAGGCAAATCACGTTCTTTTCATTTTAGACATATTGGCTATTACGATTTCATCTTTTTTGCTAAAAGCTCAATTACATCAATATCACTCGAGACCCTCCAAACACTGAGCTGAAAGCCGGGCTTCTCAGCAGCCAAGTGCCTATTGCCCTGGAAGGATTAACTTTTCTAAGAATGAATCCCATCCGCCTGATGCAGAGTTATCTCCCTAATAAAAAGCTGATCGAGTTACACCTCTGCTTAAAATCTCTGCCAGCTTCCTGTTGCTTACAGAATGACGTTTAAACTCCTTCTTCTGTCTTACAAAGCCTTCCACAGATTGGGCCCAGCCTGCCTTTCACTGTTCCTGCTGCACATCTCGCGCTTCTTCACACGGAAGGAGACCAGGACATGCCAAAATGTCCTGGTCCCCCTCACCCTTCAACCTTCAACCAAGACCTCGGTTCAATGTGCCTCTATAATTCAGTTTACCTGGCCATATTGTAAAATATCTATTACGTCCGTCCCTCCCCCCAGACTGATTTCCCAAAGATAGGAATTGAGCATTATTCCTATCTGTAACCCCAGGTTCGGCACAGGGCCAAGCACACTCCATAAAGATTAGTAGGTGAATGAATAAATGAATGAGTTGAATGAATGAATTCAACGGCCCAAGAACTCACACGCAACAGAACGTGACAACAAAATCAACAACGTCAACATGTCCAGTCTTACATTTAGTAAGTATAGAAAAAACGAGTATGCACAGGGAATAAATTCCCTACCTTTACTAAGTCTTCTAAGACAGGCTGTGACTACAGTAAGTGCTCAGGAGATAATCCAAATGGTCCAAGGCTTTGGTGGAGATCAGAGCTTCTGAGTTGTGTGTGCTGGGTAGAGGGCAGGTGTTTGGGAGAGGGAGAAAAATGTCTCGAAATGGGTGACAGCCACCTGGGCTGGTGTGAGACGACGCAAGAGGCCTTTCTTAGCAAGAGAGGGCCGCAGACTTTCAGTTGTTAAGGATGAAGAAAGTGACAAGGACAGGGACCTCTGGGGAAGGGGTAGGCATGATGGAAAGGGGGATTTCTAGAAAAAGTCAGCCATGGCTCTCCTGACTTAAAAGCAATGGGAGTGGCTCCTTTGAAGGATGAAGATGCTTTTAATCAGGGACTCAATTCTGAAGAAAGTTTTCAAAGTGCTGTTTTGAACTGTGAGATGAAAGGACAAGGATAAAATACCTGGAAAGTGGACAGCTATTCCCTAAGCTGCTGGTACCTTTCTCCCCTTCACTCGCTCCCCAAAGGAGAAGGAGCCACCTGCCTGGTTGGCCTGAGCTTGGCTTGGCTGGTCCTGGCTCTGTCTCAGGTCTGTCTGCCTGGAGGGGGCATCTCCTCTTGCTCCTGCATCCACAGGATGAGTTACCTTGGGCCTGGCATCTCCTTTCTGGAGGCAGATAGGAAGGCCATTTCTACTGGTCTGAACTCATGAGATTTCTCAGATGGGAGACAGTGACCCTATCTGCCGTTGACCAAGGAAGTGTCTGCTTTACAAAGGGGCCGTCCTAATACCTTGTCTTGGAGGAGGGAGTGAGAAGCAAGATGTGGAAACCCAATTACTGGGCCACAGATTCCAGCCACATGTGCTAATTGAGCGAGGCCAGCAATAAAGACGACATGTTTTGATCTTCATCTATCTGATGCGTGTAGATATTTCCTGATTAATTCTGAAATTTGAGGGGAAAGGATTTCAGTTCGCCACTTCTGAAAACCCAGTACATTGCTTATGTTCTTTTAGCTCTGAATTAAGTGATGGGCCCCCTGGACCGCTCACTGCAGGAACCCAGGGAAAGAGCTCTTTCTTCAGCTGACACCTCTGATTTAAGGCGTCCGCCTCATTTGATCTCATTTGGGGTCTCCATTTACAGTTCCAGGGGAGACCCCTGAGTTTCACAATAGCTGGAGGTGTGAGCCAGACCAAGGGCTGACAACAACCACCCCACCAGAATGAAACACACAACCTTTGTGAGCTATAAGCTGAACCGAATCCAGCTTCTCATCATACTCAACCTGAAATACCTCGGTGACATTGTAGGTTTGGTTCCAGGCCACAGCGATAAATCAAATATCGCAATAAAGTGAGTCACACGAATGTTTTGGTTTCCCAGTGCCTGTAAAAGTTACGTTTACACTATACTGCAGTCTATTAAGTGCTCAATAGTGTTCTGTACAAAAACAATGTAGGTACCTTAATTAAAAAACACTATCGATAAAAAAAACCGCTAACCATCATCTGAGCCTTTAGAGAGTTGTAATCTTTTTGCAGTAGTAACATTAAACATCACTGATTGCTGATCACCATAACAAATATGATAATAATGAAAAAGTGAAACATTGTGAGAATTACCAAAATGTGACACAGAGACCCAAAGTGAGCAAATGCTATTGGAAAAATGGCACCAATAGACTTGCTTGATAGGGGTTGCCACGAACCATCAATTTGTAAAAAACAAAATATCTGCAAAGGTCAATAAAGCGAAGTGCAGTAAAACAAGTTATGTCTGCAGAGAGATACTAAAAGATCATTCAAACAGAACTGAACTAGATACTTTCTTAAAAAAAATAAAAGACCTCACCTACTGCGTCAAAAGAAAATAAAAGCTTCAAAATATTTTCTGAATCCAACTATTTCATTCTGTTCATGTATCAAATACCTAGCAGGTAATACCTTTTTCCCAGCATAGAAAAATATTCAGCAAATTCAACCATGTTTATTGCTTCCCTCTCATCCTTTTAATTTCTCTAAATTAAGTTACCTTCCCTTTTGGTTACCACCTTTCAATTCTGTTTCAGCTTTAATAGTATATATGCATGAATGACCAATAAAAGTAGTCAAAAGATTTTATCTGTGTTGGTATAATATTTCATGTTTTCTCAAAGAAGAAATGTTGAAATTCATGGCTGAAGCACATGTGATGATGGAATTTCCTCTTCTTAAGACGCTTTAAAGAATTTTTGAAGGATGATCTTTTAATAGATTGCAAGTAGATAAAACCTGTCCCATTGCTCTCCAGGTAGTTGGCCTCTGGGACTTCTAGTTCTGACTTGTACACTGCTCACTAGAGTACTATTTATATAAGAGGGTTGGAGAGTTGTATGCCTGTTCGGTTATTTGTTCATTAGCTGATTCATTCATTCATTCATTCAACAAATATCCAGTGAGCCCCTCTGTGATAGGCCCATAGTGGGTCGAGGAAATTAATAGTGAATAAATCATAGCCCTCCTTTGAATTCACGGATTAGTAGAGAAAACAGAAACCTCAGTGGATAAATCATCATAGAATAAGGGCTACAGAGAGGTAACAAGGAACTCTGAGAACTCTTTATGTTTCTGATTAATGGTAGTGATCATTTCTTTTATCCATAGTTGAAACATCTATTTCCAGAGAATTCTAGTTCAAGGAAGTAAGCTTCTCAACTCTATTCAACTGCATTCTGTCATGCAGGAGGTACTTCTTAACCTCCCAAGGACTTCTGAACAGTGTCAGCTACATAACTGTCGGTAGGCTGGGCTATGGTTAGAAATGACATGAATCATAGGTGTAGCCAACTGACTCTGCACTTACTTTGGGCCAGGCACTTTTCAAAGCACTTTAATTCATTGCACCCTTAAAACCACCCTGTGAGGTAGGTCCTATTGTAATCCCTGTTCAAAAATGATGAATCTGAGACACAGAGAAGGTGAATAACGCCTCCGAGCACACATAAAGGGTGGAGCATATACTTTTATTTACTCAGTGAAATATAAACTTGAGAGGCTCTCTTGAATTAACTCCCTGCCATTGGTTCCTTCTCTTTCATAAAAATAATGTGCAAAATTTAAAAGCAAACAAACAAAAAATCAAAAGAATCATGCTTCTTGAGTTTCAGGGTTCTAAGTTAACAGAAATGTTCTGTTTTCTCAAAAATTGAACTTTGTATCTTCTGTGAATACTCCCATTTAGGTCTAAAATATACAGCCTATATTTTTTAAAAAAAGCAGCAACTTGAAATCTAATAGATAAAAATTTATATTTATAAAAAACATATAAATTATATAAAAGTAATAATCTAATCTTTCTTGCAATGACACAAACTAAATTTGAAACAAAATCAGTAAAGTTCAGGCCCCTAAATTCATTTAAGAAATATGCACATAAAATAACTGCAAAATCACAGGTTAGTCAAGAAAAACCAAAAGAACAAGGCCTTCCCTTGCTTGTCAAAGATACAAGAAGAAAGATTTATTGAACGCTAGTGAAATAAAGATTTGAGCATTCATTCTGCCTGAGGGACTGTATCTTAGTTTTCATGCCTAAAATTCTTACAACCGAGGCAATCCTTTGATTAAAACATTGTCTGCAGAAAGCCCCTGTACTCTATGGGTTACCTAAGAGGAGAGGAAGCTCCTTATAACATATTAGCATCTTGTGATAAATTATAACAGCTTTATTTGTCAAAGTAGCCAACTACAACCTTGGAAAGCATTCAGCAGAGATATAAAAGAATAGGACTAAGGAAAATTGAAATTTAATTAATGATGAATCGTTACGGCTTTTCATGGATTTTTGAAGATACTATTTCTTATTGATTTGTGAGAGCTCTTTATATACGTTAGTGAAAATCTGCTGTTTTTTCCCCTTAGCATTCCTTCTCCCTTCTGATAACAGAATCACTCTGTATTATGAAAAATTCATTCCAAGTAGTTTGTGTAGCACTGACCTACCCCTTTCCCTGCCACAAGGGTAGCACATGATCCATGCCTGGGCAGAATCATCAGTGGGTAACACACTAGAATCTCAGAACAAAAGAGAAACAGGAGCAAAAGAGAAAGAAACCTTCCTTCAGCCACGGGGGTTATTCGGTGACTGACCTGTGACCCAAACTGGGTCAAAATCCTTCCAAAAGCTTCTGTGCTGGAGCGATCAGAGAAGCAGCACTGTTTTCCTGGAGGACTGTTAGGCTGGTAGGATAGGGGAGACTGGGCTACAGGCAACCAACATGGCTTCCGCATGATGGAAGCTTCAGGCCTCTCCATCCCTGGGCTCTCCAGTTACAGAAGCTAGCAAATCCCCGTGCATGTTTCAGCAAGTTTGAGCAGGACTCTTCAGTTGAAAGCCACCATAAAAAAGCACATATTGAAGGTATTAACGTTTGGTCTGTCACATAAGCAGTAAGTGTTTTCCCCAATTGTTTGTTTTTTAATTTTGTTTAAGGAGGTTTCTGTCATATGGAAGTTTTTTGTTTTTAAGGAGTCAATCCTTTCCCTCTTTAGTCTAGCTTTGATGATATACTTCAAACATCCTCCTGAAACTCCTTCTCTAACCAAAATTAACAAATGCAGTAGTTAATCTATTGTTTTCCTTGTACTTTTCTGGTTTTGTCTTTACATTTAACCTTTAATCCATCGTGAATTTGTTGTATGGTAAGATGTGTAATAGGTAGTCATTTTTACTTGCACATGAACAGTCAGTTGTCCTAACGTTATTTGGTAAACAATCCAATCTTTTCCTAGTTATTTCAATGCTGCCTTTACTTTGTCCCAATCCATACTCATGCTTTGGTTTTTGGCTTGGTTCTCTATTACCTTCCATCAAGGTACCCCTCTTCCTGTACTAGTTCTGCACCAACGTTAATTAATGGATTCCTGGGGAACTTCCTGGCGGTTCAGTGGTAAGGGCTCTGCGCTTCCACTGCAGGGGACACGGGTTTGATCCCTGGTCAGGGAACTAAGATCCTGCATGCCACACAGCGCGGCCAAAAAAACAGGATTCTTATACCTGGTAGAAGAAAGTTCACTCTTCTTCTGGCTATTCTTACACATTTAATTCCATATTAGTTTTGAATCTTTTTTTTTTAAATATCATAAAAACCTTGCTGGGGTTTGCTTGGGACTGTATATGTGTATGAATTGAGAAAAGCAATATCTTTATTATTTTGAGTCCATCCATGCAAAGACGAGAGGCACTCTTGAATTATTAAAGTGATTTTTATGTCCATCAGTAGAGTTTAATAACTTTGCTTATATTGGTCTTGGGCATTTCGTATTTTTGTTAATTTTTAAAATGGTATTGTTTTAACCATTATATTTTTAAAATAATGTTTAATATTATATAGGAACGCTATTGGCTTTACAATTAGGATGGTAAACCCTCTTGGTTCCAACAATTCTCATTATTTCTTGGGTTTTTCAGGTGGACGACTTCAATAACTGTAAATAACAATATTTGGGGCCACCTCCTTTCTAATACAGGAACCTTATTTTTTTATTTTCACTAATTATTTTGGTGAGCACTTGCAGAATCTTGTTAAAACATTTCACCCATAACAGGACATGTTGGTCTTGTTTCCAACTGTAATGATAGATTCTAGAGGGTTTCGATACTAAGATATTGACTTACTGGTTTGAGATTTATATATATGATAAAATTGTCATACCTAGGTTAAAGAAGTATTCTATTCCAATTTTACTCTGTCTTTTTTCTTTGTTGCCTTTAATTTGTTTTTCATTGAGGCAAAAATCTACATGTAAATGCATAGATCTTACTTTTTATAGTTTGATAAGTTTTGAAAAATTTGCATACAGCCATTTCTATTAGCCATTTCTAACTCACACTTCTAAAGAAATATAAAACATTTCCATCCTCCCAGAAAGTTCCTTCCTATTTTCCTTTAGATCCCCATCCACACCCTGATTTCAAGGCAACCATTGCTCAAATTTCTGTCACTATGGTTTTTTTCATTGAGATATAATTCATATACTATAAAATTAATCCTTTTAAAGTGTACAGTTCAATGATATATTCACAAAGTTGTACTATCATTACCACTATCTAATTTTAGAATATTTTCATCACCCCCCCAAAGACACTACATACCTATCAGCAGTCACTCCCCACTGCCCCTTCCTGCCAGCCCCTGGCAACTACTAAACTACTTTCTGTCTGTATGGATTTGCCAGTTCTAGTGCTTTCATATAAATGGAGTCATACAACATGCGGCGTTTTGTGTCTGGCTTTCAGTTACCATAATGTTTTTAAGGTTTGCCTGCATTGTTGCATTTATCAGTACTTTCTTTCTTTTTATTGCTAAGCAATATTTTATTGTATGGATATACCACATTTTGTTTACCCATTCATCAATTGGTGGATATTTGGGATGTTCCCACTTTTTTTCTATTATGAATAATTCTGCTGTGAGCACTCGTGTACATGTTTTTTTTTTGTAAACCTCTGTTTTCAGTTCTCCTGAGTATGTATCTTGGAATATAGGTTAGTTTTGCCTGTTATAAAACTTGATATAAATGGAATCGTAGTTCTTGTATCTGACTTCTTTTTGCCCAGCATAATGTTTTTGAGATTCATTCATGTAGGTTGTTTCTTTTTTTGCTGTGTAGTATTTTATTCTATGAATATACCACAGTTTGTTGATCCAGTCTCCCAAGGATGGACTTTTGATCTGTTTTCAGTTTGGGGCTATTATGAATAAAGCTGTTATGAACACTCTTATACATATCTTTTTAGGAACTTATATTTCAGTTTCTTTAACTATGTAGCTAGGCGTTGAATTACTAGATCATAGAGTAAGTGTATGTTTAGCTTATAAAAAATTTCAGTGTCTTCCAAGTGGTTATACCATTTTAAATTCCTGCCAGAGATAGATTCAAATTCTGATCACTCCACATTCTCATTAACATTTGGTATGGTCAGCATTTTAAAATTTTATCTATTTTGTGGGTGTGAAGTAGTATACCATTATGGTTTTAATTAATATTTTTCTGATGACTAATGAATTTTTTGTGTCCTTTTTAATTACTTGTATCTGTTCTATTGTAATTGCCTGTTCAAGTCTTTTGCAAATTTAAGAAATTGTGTTGTCCTTTTAGTAATGAGTTATAAAAGATTCAAGATTCCTCGATACTAGATACAAGTTCTTTGCCACATATATTTTTTGTGAATATTTTCTCCCAGTCTGTAGCTTGTCTATTCCTGTACTTAATGATACGATTTGATAAGCAGAAATTTTTAATTTTGATGAAATCTGATTTTTGTAAATATTATGGTTATTTCTACCAGTGTTCTTTCTAGGAAGCCTTTATTTACCTCACAGCCATAAAAATTTTCTCCTATGTTTTCTTCTAGGAACTTTATAGTTTTGGCTCTTACAATTAGGTCTATTACCCATCCCAAATGAGCTTTTTTATACAGACTGAAGTAAGGGTCAAGGTTCATTTTTTTTCCATCTGGATATTCAGTTCCTCCAGCATCACTTGGTGAAGGTTTTTCTTTATTGAATTCTTTCAGTGCCATTGTCAAAAATCAATTTACTGTGTTAATACGGGTTTATTTCTGGAATCTCTACTGTGTCTCATTGACCAGACTATTCTTACACTATATTCTTACACTATTCTTACACTAATAACATACTATCTTGATTTTTCTAAATTAAATATAGTTGATGTACAATGTTTTGTTAGTTTCCGGTATACTACGCAATGATTTGATATTTGCCTACATTATGAAATGATCATGATCAGTCCCATAGAAAGTTACCACAATATTACTGACAATATTTCTAATACTGTATACTACATCCCTGTGACTTGTTTATTATATAAATGGAATTTTACACCTCTAAATCCTCTTTACCTATTTCATTCACCCCTCCTACCCTCCCTCCCTTATGGCAACCACCCATTTGTTTTCTGTATCTATGAGTCTGTTTTCATTTTGTTTTGTTTCTTGATTTTGTTTTTTCGAATGCCACATGTAAGTGAGATCATGCGGTATTTGTCTCTCTCTGTCTGACTTACTTCACTTAGCATAATACCCTCTAGATCCATCCATGTTGTTGCCAATGACAAGATTTCATTTTTTATGAACGAAAAACATATATACCACATCTTCTTTATTCATTCATCTACTGACAGACAATTAAGTTGCTTTTATATCTCAGCTATTGTAAATAATGCTGCAATGAACACTGGAGTGCTTATATCTTTTTGAATTAGTGTTTTTGTTTTCTTCGGGTAAACACCCAGAAGTGAAATTGCTGGATCACATGGCAGTTCTATTTTTAACTTTTTCAGGCACCTCCATACTGTTTTCCAAAGCGGCTGCACCAATGAACAGTCCAAACAACAGTGTACAAGGATTCCCTTTTTCCCACATTCTCTCCAACACGTGTTATTTGTTGTCTTTTTGATAATAGTCATTCTGAAAGGTTTGAGGTGGTAGCTCATGGTTTTGATTTGCCTTTCCCTGATGATTAGTGATGCTGAACACCATTTCATGTACCTGTTGGCCACCTGCATGCCTTCTTTGGAAAAAATGTCTATTCAGGCGCTCTCCTATTTTTTAATCCAGTTGGGTTTTTTTATGTTCAGTTGTATGAATGCTTTGTATATTTTGGATATTAACCCCTTATTAGATATATTGTTTGCAAATAGCTGCTCTCATTTGGTAGGCTGCCTTTTTGTTTTGTTGATAGTTTCCTTCACTGTGCAATGCTTTTTAGTTTGATATAGCCCCATTTGCTTATTTTTGCTTTTGCTTCTCTTGCCTGAGAAGACATAGGCAAAAAATATATATGTATTGCTAAGACTGATTCTAAGAGTGTACTGTCTTTGTTTTCTTCTAGAAGTTTTATGGTTTCAGGTCTTATATTAAAGCCTTTAAGCATTTTGAGGTTTTTTTGTTTTTTTGTTTTTGTTTTTTTAGTATATGGTGTGGTAAAGTAGACCAGTTTGATTTTTTTTGCATGTAGCTGGCCAGGTTTCCCAATTGAAGAGGCTGTCTTTTCCCCATTGTATATTCTTGCCTCCTTTGTTGTAAATTAATCGGCCATATAAGTGTGGGTTCATTTCTGGGTTCTCTATTCTGTTTCATTGATCTATATGTCTGATTTTGTGCCAATACCATACTGTTTTGATTACCGTACCTTTGTAGTATAAGGAATAAGGAAGTGTGATGCCCCCAGCTTTGTTCTTTGTTCTTCTTTCTCAAGATTGTTTTGGCTCTTCAGGGTCTTTTCTGTTTCCATACAAATTTTAGAATTATTTGTTCTAGCTCTGTGAAAAATGCCATTGGTATTTTGATAGGGATTGCATTGAATCTGTACATTGCCTTGGGTAGTATGGTCATTTTAACAACATTAATTCTTTCAGTCCATAAGCACATAATATCTTTCCAATTGCTTATATTGTCTTCAATTTCTTTCATCAATGTCATAACTTCTGAGTTACCTCCTTGGTTAGATTTATTCCTAAGTATTTTATTCTCTTTGATGCAACTGTGAATGAGATTGTTTTCTTAATTTCTCTTTCTGATAGTTTGTTCCTAGTATATGGAAATGCAACAGATTTCTGTATATTAATTTTGTATCCTGAACATTCACTGAGTTTGTTTATTAGTTCTAATAGTTTTTTGGTGGTGTCTTTAGGATTTTCCATATAGGTGACCTTGGAACAATATGAGCTTGAGCTGCACAAATCCACTTATATGTAGATTTTTTCAATAAATGTACAAAAATATACGTGCAAGAGTTGTATTGAAGTGGGTAGCCTATTCTTACACAGGCATAGGTGAGTGACATTTCATATAGAATTAATAATGTGCTAGTTTTCTTACTGTTTTATATCTTCGTTTTCAAAGGATTACCTTACTGTACAGTGTGCTCCTCTCTCTCTCATTGTTGGAGAAACTGCGTATCAGCCTCTCATCACAGGTAAGCGGTTTTTTAAATAATGTAACAATGTTTCCAATACTGTATTATGAATATGATTGTAATATTGTATGCCATAAAGAAATTTTATAACAATCCATTCATTAGCCTATGGGCTAGGCTACCATGAAGCAATTGTATCAGTTACACTAGGCTAACATAAAGCAATCATATTGCTGCTTCTTTGTTATCAATGCATGAATCGTTATACTTGTAAAGAAATATGAATTTCTTTTTCACATTATCTTTTCATTTTTGCTGTCTGGTGTTAGTAATATGTATAATATCTCCTGTGCTTTGTATCATATAAGCCAATATTGATGTAGGTGCTGACAGATAGACAATTCATCTTGTAAATGGATGACATAAACTTAACAGTATTGAAAAATATAGTACAATACTGTAAATGTATTTTCTCTTCGTTAATTTTCTTAATAACATTTTCTTTTCTCTAGCTTACTTAATTGTAAGAATACAGTATATAGTACATATAACATACAAAATATGTGTTAATTGACTGTTTGTGTTATTGGTAAGGCTTCCAGTCATCAGTAGGCTATTGATAGTTAAGTTTTTGGAGAGTCAAAAGTCATACACAGATTTTCAACCATGCAGGGGGTTGGCTCCCCTAGCCCTTGTGTTGTTCAAGGGTCAACTATGTATAGTATCATGTCATCTGCCAACAGTGGTAATTTTACATCCTTCTTTCCAATTTGGATTCCTTTTATTTCTTGTCTGATTGCTGTGGCAATCCACATTTGCTCTGATACCTCACTTTTGCTGCGTATGAAGTTCTGACTTTTCACCAAGGCAAAAACTATCTGTACGATTTTTCTCCTTGACCTTACTCTTCCCTAACCCCTGGATTCATGTGTTCCTAAGTCTATCCAGGCCTCAGCACAACAAACTTCTTAAGTCTGCTTGGAATTTTAGGTAAACACCTATTTTATCCTGTATTTCTTGAGATTATCTACAGAGAAAAAAAAAGGAAAGTGATATTTAGTGGGTAGAGTGACAGCAAAATTATAAAACAGATGATTTGATTTTTAATTTCAAGTTTAACATATACGCATATAATCATTGGTCAAAAAACTGAAGCAGGTGATGTAATAATGACAGGGTATAGAAGAAGGTACAATGATGATTTTTTTAATGTAAGTATGGTAAAGTTAATGCTATAGAGTCTGGTGAAAGCCCTCCTACAGTCTTACCACCTCAGTATAAAGTCTTCTGAAATCAGCTTTCTTAACTTTATTTTGTCTCATTTCATTTTTTCTTCCCTTCTCAGAAATATTAAATTTTTGGTCAGTTTGCCCAAGATGGCCTCTTAGCTTTGTGATAAATATTGTCAACTCATGTGACACTTAATTGCATTGTTACAAATTTTGTAATCTCTACGTACTCTCTGATCCTACCTGTAATGGGGTTCTTCGTAGACCTAAGTTTTAAATTTTCAAAATTGGAAACCCATCATTGAGAGTCACAAGTGTTGCTGAATTCTAGGGTAGGATTTGGAATTGGTGTTGGAAAAGAACTTTCCTTTTTTTCAGGGAGGTCCAATTTAAAGGTGTTTTAGTCAACAGCGTATATAGGACATATACCTACCCATTGTTCTTGTCTAAAGTCCTGAATCCACAGAGTAACCAAAATTCAGACACTTCACCCCAAGGGACTGAGTGCTCTTCTTGGTAACATCTGTGGTGTGTTTGAACAGAACTGTGCTGCTTAAGGGTTATAAACCTCTTTTCTCATGAAATCTGGATTTAGACTGATACTTGCCTGAAAATCACTCTCCCCATCTCCCCTGCCCCAGAGATGTGTCTGTGTTCTAAACTAAACATTGCTCACAAGAGGTTACAAATTATGGGGATGACCCAACCTCCCATTCTTCTATCAGGCCAAGAGATTGTGACAAGAAACTGCATGGGTTTGATACAGAACAACCCATATTAGACTCTTGGGGTCCCATACATGATGTCATTTAAGACCAAATGACTTTGAGTCTGGGAACAGTCCTGTGGACTTCTGGGTTTGTCTTGTCCAGGCCATGAGGATTTAATGACATGCTAATGGAGGAGCACAGGTCTTTCTCAGCAAGGTAAGAGGTCTTCCTGTTAGTAATGAGGCTGGGCAGGGAAGGAGGCTGGTCTTAAACTAGAGGAAAGAGGTCTTCCTCTCTCTGAGGCCAAGAAAAGTTGGGTCTGGAATCTAAGGAAAGAGCATTCTTGGAGGTGACAGGGATGGGAAGAACCAACTTAGCCAAGTGGAGATAGACCAATAGCCAAGATGAAGCCCTAAGTGAGGTAAGTCAGGGCTGTGGGTTCAAGACGAGACATCTGTAGGGTGAACAACTTGTCCAGGTTTGCCCAGGACTGACACAGTTTTCAAACTAAAATTTCCCGAGAACTCCTTTAGTTCTGGGCAAATTAGGATGCTTGGTCGACCTAGATATTAGTCGAGTGTTCCCCTTCGTGTTGCACTACTGATGCCCCCAAGACTTCAGTAAACACTGGTTGGAAGTCCCAGCTCTGTCTTAGCTGTGTTCTGGGGAATAAAGAGAGGGGCACGCACTGATGTGTGAAGAGAGAGCTGTGACCATCTGCCCCAAAAGTGACGCCCCAAATGCTGTGAGAAGCAGTCTGCTGAGACGTTGAGTATTAACCAGGACTGGTTAGAGGAACACATAAGTGGTCTTCACAGGTCCCAAGAGAAAGATGGGAAGGCGATAGTGGTAGGACCAAGGCCGGACTTCCTGTGGGTGTGTAAACTATTATTTGAGCATTGAAAAGAAGTATTGACCTTGAAGCTGGTAAACTTGGGGACATCTGGGTTACATATATTTCTAGACATCTTCCTATATTGTATGGAAAAATACATGCCAACCTCAGAACTGATTTTCCATTCATTTCTTTGGTACCAAATATATAAGTGACATTTTTCGTTCCTAATGCCAGGTGTTCCAATGTAGAATTACCTATACATTAAGCTCTTCTTCAGTGGAAAGAATTAGACAATAGTCTTAAGACCTGCCTCTACCACTTGCTAGTTTTAGGACCTTAGGAAAACTTCTTAAGTCTCTGAAATGTCACTTTCTCCATGTCTTCCAGTCTTTCAGATTTACTCAGGAGAATTAAACGTGATAATTTCTATCAAGCAGGGCCACCACATTATGGAATCCATGGGCCCTTGCCACGTTGCCTTTGGGGGCTCCTTCTTCCATAAAGAAAGGATTAAAAGACAAATATAATCCAGGTGCGATTCATTGTTATATTCATTATTTTTATAATAAATTTTAATTTTATTATATGAATTGATAATATATTATTATTATATCATTGTTTTCTTCTGACTTTAAAAGAAACCAAAACATTCCTGTGGGCCCTAGGCACTGTGTCCTACTGTGGCTTGTGAGTCAGCCCTGATGTCAAGTGCCTGGTATGGGATAAGCACGTAGTAGGTTCTCCACAATTTTTATTCCCTTTCTCTTCCATTGCACGTCAAAAGAAAAAAAATTTTGTAAACTTCAAGTGGCGAATTAAAATTCAAGAAATAAAGTCAAAAGAAAATGTTCCCCAAGCCAGTGGATATCTGTAACAGCAGGTTTCACTTATAGTGAATATCACTTTACTGCTTTTAACAAACTTCAAAGAAAATGTTGTAAGGCCATTCATTCTACATGTCTGTTTCACATCAGTCACAATTATATCCCAGCTTCACTTCTCTCCCCTTGTTATACCTCATAAATTGTATAACTAGAATGTATGTGTAGTGTATGGATTACATTAGGAATTGTCAGAAGTAGCCTGATAGTAAGCATTTGCAATCACCCCACTTCTGGCATCTCTGAACCCCTCTGAAGGTATGTGAATATGCTGCACCCCCAGTAACGGGGGACAAAAACACAGATCAGGGAAGGGACCCTACGTTCTTAATAGCTCCTCCAGAGAACTGAAATTGCCACTGTGATGTTTAAACAATAGTGCTACGGTTCTACGACAAATATGTTGCTTACCTGTTGAACGGTCATACAAAATGTTGTGATAAAAACAAAAATCAAATTTCCACTGAGACTGAAACCTTGTTTGTGCTAGGTAGGGACAATGTAGGTTTCCAGAGCAGGGTAGTTGAGCCCCACAGATGTCGTTCTGGCAGTGAGGAGTGAGATTCTGTTATCCAATAAGAAACGCTGTCTGCCAAATGCCTCTCAATGCAGGAAACGTCTCTGGGCTTCTAGTTTGGTTGTCCTCTGCTCTTTTCATTTATGGCGAAGACCCCTGGGTGTCAACCGCCATCCTTCGCATAAGGAAACAACTACAGAGATGAAATGGCAAACTGGGGCCTCTCTGGCAACCATTTGGACAGCAGCAGAGAAATTCACCTTCTCCCCAACTTCCCCACCCCCAACCATGGGTCCTTTCTCTTCACATTGTAAAGAACCAAGGAAGTGACTCATCCGTGGCCAGCAACTTTTTCTGTTTGAAAGTTGCAGTTAAAAAAAAAAGTGCTATGGTCAAAGAATACAGATTCCTTGTTCTAAATGAAAGAGCTTTAATAGACTTATATTTATCATTCCTGTTGCATTTATAAGATCATTGAAATTCAAGACTGTCTCATTTATCTCACACGGTTAGAGAGAGAGCTGCTTCCCACATGTGGCTTTTCCTGATAACCCAAGCTTTCTAGCCTTTGAAGCACCAGCACTTGTTAAAGTTGAATCTTTTTTTTTTTTTTATAGAAAAATGTCCAAAATGTTACACATGTCTCCCAGCCTTTTAAAACAGACTTTCCTGAAACATAATTTAGCCTTTGTTGAGGGTCATCCTACGGTGTTATGCTAATGCATGAGAGGCATGATGGTGAAAGGACTCTGAGATCAGACAGGCTGGGTTCACGTGAAACTGATGCTGCCATAGTGACCAAGAAACCTCCGGCAGTTACAAATCTCTGAGCGCTGCCACAGAGATGGGATAAAACCTGCCGCTTCTGAGAGAGGCTGAGAGCGTTAAGTGACCTGCTACACATTCAAAGTGTTCAGCATGATGCTTGGGAGATAGTAAGCATTAAAAAAAAAAAAAAAAGTGTAGTAAAAACTAAATGTACAATAAAGTAAAGAAAATGAATAAGCAAAATAAAAATGTAATGAACCTGTAATAAACTGAAAAAGCAGTGCTGCGATACAGAGATGGCTTCAAAGCCTTTTTAGTAAGCATCATTAATTCCACCTATCCAAAATGGCCCCAGATCATAATGCTTTTTGAGTTCCTTATCTTCTTATCACAGTTTTCCCTTCTCGTTGGGGTGAGTGCCTACCTCTGGTGACATTGCCTCTAATATTTTGCTCTAAACATCCTGTGAGATGGGAAACCACATAAACAAGTTGGAAAGAAGTGTTTTAAATAAGAGCAAATGAGTTCTAAAGTATGGCTTTAGGTAGGTTTTTTGGGGGGAGGGGGACGGGGGGAAACTACAACTTTTAATGCATTATATTAGTCAGGATGGGCTAGGTTTTGCTGCAAGAACAAAAAACTCCAAAATCTCAGGGGGTTTAACACAACAAAAGCTTGTTTCTCATTCATTTTATGTGTCCACTTGGGTTGCAGGAGAGCTCTCCTCAACATGGTCATTCAGGGACCCAGGCTGGCAGAGGCTCCATCTCAACATGTGCTTCCCCGTATAGGGGAAGGTGAAGTGATGAATTGTTTAGTAGGTCTTACAAATTCTGTAGGAAACGAAATATGTCTTTATGCTTACATTTTATTGGCAAACATAAATAGCATGGCCACACTTAACTTCTAGAGGGCAGATAAATGCAATTCTATCGTGGGCTGGCAGCAGGATGGGAGAGAACTGAGTTATCTCATGCATGGCTTTGGGTTTACATATTTTAGGTAATAATAATCCCAGGTCACGTTTACTGAGTTCTTTTACCACGTTCCACGTGCTGAGCTAGGTGATTTCCATGCAAGAACTATCTTCCCTTTCTACCCATGAAGAAATTAAGACTCAGACTAGTTAGGTTGCCTATTCATAAAGATAGTAATCACATGGTTAAACTGATCTGTCTGACACCAAAGCACATGTTTTTAACCAACTTTTTCTGAATCTCAAATACATTCCAGATCACTGAGATTAATCAATAACTTTGAAATAAGTGACTTTTATTATTGTTTAGTCGGTGCAATTTATCCACCAAAGAACGATGAAAACTTGCTTGTTCATTTTCTTTTCTTATTGCCTTTCCATCAGAGGGACTGCTTTCAATTTACCAAATACATTCTTTACAATGTGTTTAGCTGTGGAACATGCCATGAGGGATTTCAGGGCAGGGTATCATAAACACCACAGTTCTTGACCTCTGAGATTCTATAATCTTTTACGTTAAATACTGAATAAAAGAAGGCAATTAAAAGGAAATAGAAGACATAAACATAAGATAGTTACATACAAATAAGAGAGAGCTAAACAGAATGTAATTATGTATTATGTGCTACAGACAGTCCTATTTGCTGTTGTCAATACCGGGTGATAGGAAGAAGGGTGTTTAAGGACTGGCAGGATTTGGACAACAGAGATAGGAATCCTAAAATAAGCCAAGGATTATGAAAAAATGGGGAGACTGGCCTGATGGAAATAGAAAATATGTGTTGAGAGGTGGAGAGGGAGCTAAGCTGGCTGAAAAACAGAGGCAGGTTACGAGGGACCTTGAATATCAGGGAAAATCCTGAACATATCCCAGAGGCAAAGGGGACAAAAAGGCTTGTTTCTAAATGTTTTAAAAATGTAGACCATTTCAGATAAAGTTGACGTTTCCTTTACCCCCTGTCCCAGCCCCTCCTGGTGGCCATCGCCTCTTCTCTCTCCCAAGAGGAAGCTACTATCATGATTTGGTGGATAGTAGTCCAGTTCATATTTTTATATTTTTCTTCTACTTGTATGCAAATTATGCATTCCATTTCTATCCTGTTATGGCTACCGTTATATTCATATTCACACCTAAACTGAAGTCTAGAATTAATCAATATCACTTACCTCCTTCTAAATAACATATGCTTTAACTCTGATCTGCTCTCCCATGTTCCATGGTTTTATACTTACAAATTTATTTTCCCCTTATTTTTAAACGCATAGGCATTTTAATTTGTATTATCAAGTGTTTGTTTATATTTACCAACATATTTATCCATTTTAAAAATACTTCTTGCATCCCACTTCTTCTTTTCAAGGTAATATTCTTTCTTGCCAAAGTAAATCTTCATATACAACATGCCAAAGTACTACTGGCCAAAATAGTCATTTGTGTCTGAAATTGACTTTATTTTACTTTCATTCTGGAAAGACAGTTTTTTTCTCAGCAATTTAAATGCATTATTCCTGTGCATTTGTAACTACATTTATAACACAACAGCTGTGTTCTGCCAGCTATTTTTGCTTTGCGACGTGTGCCCTCAGTCTAAATGTCATTCATTTGAGGTAAATTTGTGTTTCTCTCTGGTAGTTTTTAAGGTTGATACTTTGCAGTTGAACTAGTGTTTAAAAGTAGGTTTGTTTTTAATTATACTGCATGAGGCCTGGTGTGCTTCTTTAAAGACTCATGTCTTAGATAAGGGAAATCACTGACTACTATCTATTTGCTTCTAACTCCCTTTTTTTTTCCATTTGGAACTCTTAATAGACATACGTAGGACCTGCTCATTTGATCAACTTTCATATTTTTCATCTCTTTATCTTGTGTGTTGTATTCTGGGTGATTTCCTGCAATGTGTTTTCCAATTCACTTAACCCTTCATCAGCCACCTCTACCTTACAGTCCAACTGGTCTATTAAGTTTTTATTTCAATTACTATATTTTTCATTTTTAGAATTTTTTCCCCAAATCTGCCCTTTTTCAAATAGTTTTATTCTTGGTTTGTGACTACTATTCTTTTCTCCATGTCTTGAAATGTTTTTTGCTTTTACTTATTTTAAAGTCTTTTTTAGATGGTTGTTCTATTATTTCCAGTTCTTGAAGTACAAGTTCTCCCATTTGTTCATCTGCTGGCTCCATTGCATTGTGGTTGGCTTTCTTCTGTGATTTCTTTTTTTTCATTTCTCTTTTTCTCTTTCCGTAAACTCTTCCTTAAAGAGATGAGATTGAAAGGAGAGGCCACAGAATTTTCATATGCCCTAAAACATCCTTTTGGAGCGTTTTCACACTTACCAATTCTGGACAAGATTTTAGGATAATTTCTTAGTTTGGGGTTCCCATAGTACATGAGTAATCAGAATTCAGGCCTCATACAACTTGTGGAACAAATTTCCCCCTTTTGTTTTTGGTGATTCCTATTACTTTCACAGCCCCAAGAAAATTAGACGCTTTCCTGCAAGTCCCCTAGGCTAGCACAAGTTTCCTCTAGTTCCCGATTCAGAGGATACTAGATAATCTCTTCAGGACCCCTGGCTTTATGCAGGTAGCCTGGTTCCTGATTATGGTCTCACGGAGCTCAGACCTACATAATCCTGCTCACAGAGCTTCAAAGCTTCAGCTGCTAAGGTCTCTCTCTCCTCCTGTTTCACATGTGAGCATTTTCATTTCACTTCCCTCTTATCACTGTAACTCTGAGTATTCTCTTTGTTCTTGGCACTTGACGATTTTTCTTTCCTAGTTTTGAGTTTTAAATTGTATTAAAGGACTTCCCTGGTGGCACAGTGGTTAAGAATCCGCCTGCCAATGCAGGGGACATGGGTTCGAGCCCTGGTCTGGGAAGATCCCACATGCCGCGGAGCAACTAAGCCCGTGCGCCACAGCTACTGAGCCTGCGCTCTAGAGCCCGCAAGCCACAACTACTGAGCCTGCGGGCCACAACTACTGAAGCCTGTGTGCCTAGAGCCCGTGCTCCGCAACAAGAGAAGCCACCGCAATGAGAAGCCCGCGCACTGCAACGAAGAGTAGCCCCTGCTCACCACAGCTAGAGAAAGCCTGCGCACAGCCACGAAGACCCAATGCAGCCAAAAATAAATAAATAAATTTAAATAAATAAATAAATAAATTGTACTAAAAATTGAGGAGGGGTATATTTTCACCAACATTCATATATGGGTGAAGTGGGAGGGTTCCTTTCTGCTTTTTTTGTTTGTTTGTTTGCATTAGGTCAGGTTGGTGCTATTGAACTGCAACCATGGAAATATAATTTCAAATTAAAAATACACAGGATTTGGCAACTGGTTATGTGGGATTGACCTAGTTTGCATCCTCCCTCCCCCCAAAAAGGAGGTATTGAGACAAGGCTTTAACAACAAGTAATTAATATGGGAGGTGAAGGAAACACCAGTAGGGACATGAAGAAGTTAGGGGAGGGAAAGTAGTCAATAAAGGGTGTTATCAATCCAGTTACTATCCCAGGCAAATGGAGTTTCCCCTGGGGAAACTCTGGGAGTTCAGTGATCTACAAGGCATGAGGAAGCTGTGGTATTTATACAAACTACTGCACGTCATTGGTTGAGGGATGCTTCCAAAATGTAATCTACCAACCTTTCCAGCTTGCCACATGGATGAGTTTATATATTTATATACTGATGTGCAATGAATTATCTCAACACTTAGTGGCTTAATACAACCATAAATATTTATTATCTCATATTATTTGTGAGGGTCAGGGATTTTGGAATAGCTTAGCTGGTTGGTTCTGGCTTGTGTTTCCTCATGAGGCTGCAGTTAAGAAATCGGCAAGACTTTCATTATCTGAAGGCTGGCCTGTGGCTGGAGGATCTGTTTCTAACATGATCCACTCACATGGCTGGCCAGTCAGGGCTGGCTTTTAGCCGGAGGTCTCAATTCCTTTGACCCCTTGAATGTCCTCAGGACAAGGTATAGATAGGGTTTACCGCAAAGTGAGTGATCCGAGAGTGAAGCCACAGTGCTTTTATAACCTCCTCTTGAAAGTCACACTATCTCTCCAACCTTCCATTTGAGAGAAGCGAGACGAGTCATGAAACCTGGGCCACATTCAAGGGGAGAGGAGGGAGGCATGTCAAAGACTCTGAACATACTTTAAGCCATCACAGTAGGCAAAGACAGCCTCAAGCAAAGAATGCAGGTGCCTGTGGAAGTCAGGCAGGCGGAGGCAGGAAGGGCCAAGGGGAATGCGTGGGCACCAACAGTGCCCTCTACAGGAACAAATAAAGATAAGGCCCACCCATTTTCCAGGCTTAGGGAAATAGATTTGACTGATGGGAGAGTTGCAAAGTGACATCTTTGTGAAGGACGTGGAGACAGAGAGGGGTGAAGATTTGGGGTACTTTAAGTGTCAATCTGCTGCAACCACTAAGAAAGGAAAAACAGTACCAATTAGATTATGATACTCCATTGATTATCAGCTGTATCCCCGTTTGGGGGACACAAGGATGAGAGAAAAGTACATCGTAGAGCCAGCAAATACAGAAGCTGCACAGAGAATTTCAGATTTTCACATATACAATTGTTGCAAAAGCAAACATCTCTAACTTTTATCTTCCATCTTATATAGAGATCATTAAAAATTAAACATAGGCAACCGTGTGATATGGTGTTTTCCATTTTAGTTGGCCATGTCCCCAAACCTGAACAAATCACTAACCCTCTCTGAGCCTCAGTTTTCACATCTGAAATGTAGATAAGGTATTGCTTTGATTCTCCTACAGATCAATTCAAAAATGAATTCAAAATAGCTTCAAAATTAAAATGTTATCAAGATACAAGGTGCTATGAATGGGCAGAAGAAGCTATAAAACTCACAGGCAGCATGAAAGAAAACGATCATTTTCTCCTTGAAAGCTCAAGAAAAACTGACTAATTCCTCATGCTGCTAGTCAAACTGGAATTATTCCTGCATTTTAAAGAAATTTCACTGCTTAAAGGCATCAGGGGAAAAAATGGGAGGTGGTGGGTGGGAAGCTGAGGATGGTCCTATACAAACAGATCCTGCACATAAATAAATTAAAGCCCCAATTGGTCATTTTCTAGCTGGTGTAATAATCCTCGGCCCAGGAGAGCCACATCCCTCATTGGCTGGAGCGAGCAAGCCCGGTTATTGTTCACACATGGCCGTTTCCTAATGCTGTCTGTGCAGCCATAACAGAGAACTTGGGGCTGTCAGCCAGAAAAACCCAGGCTGCCACTTGGGGAGCTTGAAAGCTCCCAATATAAAGAAGTGACACACACCTGAGCAGGTCTGATATATATTCCTTTCTGCAGAGGGCAGTGGAATACATTCCCGGGCCATTCATCTTGTTGCTAAAATTAGATCCTGCTTAGAAGGAATGATATATTACTGATTACATAATAAAGATAGCTATATTTCTCATGAGAAACAGAAGGGAGAGATATAGTTAGGCACAGGGCAAATATATCCTTGATATGAAAAATGGATTCATTAAGTATTTAATCTTTATACCATTCCTGTGAAATAAATGCACACATACATCACAGGTGTGTTAAAGTGACTTGATAATTAATATTGTTACACTTGACAAAAATCCTGGCCCTCCATCCTGAATTCATGTCGTGAGTTGGAGAATACAGGCCAAGGCACGCCCTCTGCCGAACTCTGAATGGGGCGGCTTGGCTGCGCTCTGAAAGCCAAGGGAATCAGAGGGTGACTCGTGGGTTTGCATCGAGATTTCATCTTACTTTGGTGAGGCCCAGCGGGAGTCACAAGGGATCTCCTGGAGTAGATGGATCGTATATTTCTAAGCGTCACGGAGAGATAGCTGAAAAGATCCCACGTACTAAAGGGCCTCTGGTAACTGAGTACAGCCTTCATGCTCTCCTCTTTACAAATAAACCTTCTCCCTCCACATCTCATCTCATTCTATTTCCCTCCTCCAAGATCCTTGCCAGAAAGGGCAAACCTCACATTTTTAAAAAACCTGTAGCCACGGTGGAAGAATTTCCAGACATCCTGGTGATGATATTCCAACTTAAACATGAGTGCGTTTGGTTGGAGTTTAAACAAACACGCAGATTTGTAGCACCTCAGGTGTCAAAGATCAGTAAAAACAAATCTGAGTGAAATAAAAAAGAAAATAATTCTAAGAATAATAGCTTGATCTAACTAAAGATTATTCCAAAGAGATTATGGTCTGGAGAAAAACACCAACAGGCTATCAGGGGTTAAAAGCTCATTACTTGTATATTTATTTTACAAGAAAAGAACATAGGTTTTGTAGTCAGATGGACTTCAGTTCTTCTCCTGGCTCTGTCATCTCCTAGCTAGATTTATAGACAAGCAATTTAACCTCTTTTGAGCTCTCCTTCCTTATCAATAATATAAAAATCAAAATCCTCTAACCATAGTGTTCTAAAGACTGGCTGCATGCAGAGCACCAGCATGGTGCCTGGTGCAGAGTAGGAAATCAACAAACATTAGTTCTCCTCCATTCTCCATTCCCTTGAGTCCATCCACCTTAGAGGAGCACAGAAGGGTAATGCCAGAAACTTCTTCCCCCTCTCAGTGATAAAAACCGGTTCCTTCTACTCTACCAGGCTGGAGGTAAGCAAAAGTTCTAGAGAGTTAACAGGGGCACGTTCATGGGGAAAGTCCTTGCAGTAGTCAGGACAGGCTAGGCTCTGCTGCAGTAATAACCACCCCTGATGCTCCGTGGCTTAACACAATAAAGGTTTGTGTCTCTTTCACGCTATTTGTCCATTTGTGAGTCAGCAGGTGGCTGTGTTTCATTTAGTCACCCAGGGACCCAAGACTACCATTTTTTGATGCCACCATCTCAATGCAAGGTTGACAATTCATTGTCACAGGAAAAGAGAACACCAAAAAAATACAGTGGTGGCTCTTCATGGCTTCCATAAGGAAGTGACATATGACACTTCCTCTCATATTTCAAAGGGGCAGGGAGGTATAATCAACCCAGGTGCCTGGAGGAGAGGAAATTCAGAGAGTTGAGGCTGCTGTGCCAGAAGCAAAGGGATGAACTGAGTGTACGTCGTACAACCGAGTCCACAGAGGCTCCCAGGAACCACACTACGGTCGCTCTAGCCCTGACTCCCCCGTTCCTTTCCTGGGAGGAAGCAGCTTTGCACGGCGGACTCCCCGGTCTTTGCCAGGATCTCATCCAAGCCCGTTCTCTCCCCTGGTTCACGCCTGTGAGCAGCACTCAAGTTGCCATTATTAGCTTGTCTAAATAATTCATATACCTTTCTCGACTCGCATCCAAGTTGCCGAACTTTTGGATGCTTCATGGCAACACGATCACAATTGTCATTTGGTCACCTATTTTCACCTCAGATCAAATTAAACTCCCTGTAGAGCTGATGTTCACACAATTTTTGCTTCTTTCCCAGAAATGCTCAGTCAGTATCTCCCTTATTTGCTTCCCATCTGCGGTTGGCTGACTGCATTCATTGGCCCCCATTTTTCACCCCTCCCTGTGTTCAGGCCCCCTTGCACATAGCTTTGCACAGCCTCCTGCTAAGGGCGTGGAGTTTATTTCTCTAGGAATTCAGAGGCCTTGTTGAGGGGCCATGTTCAAGGAGATTGTCCCACTGGGGCTTTGGCAGCTGCTGAGTTTGCCAGGCTGGGATGAGTCAGGAGGGAGCCTCCACTGTGATTCTGGGTGGTTCAATCTGTTGGAAGCCAGACCCCAGCTGGCGGCTTGGACATAGGGAATAAGGCCCTGAGTCCGTGAATAGGAAGTCAGCAGGAGCTAAGCAAAGAGTAGCCAGGCACAGAGGAGCCGGAAAAGGTTTGGGCTGAGGGTTCAGGAGGGCAGCTGGAAACCAATCAGGAGATCGAAACAGGGGAATTCCCTGGCGGTCCAATGGTTAGGACTGCGAGCTTTCACTGCCGAGGGCCGGGGTGCAATCCCTGGCTGGGGGACTAAGGCCTAAGACCCCGCAAGCCACACAGTGCGGCAGAAAAAAAAAAAGGGAAATCGAAACAGGAGACCAGAACGGAGGAGAGGGTGCCGTGGCGGCACCGCTAGGCTCATTGAACACTGTTGAAGATAGCAAAGACCAGTTCCGGAAACCGCCAGCAGAGAGGGGGATCCTAGGTTCTTTCCACGTTCGGTCAGAGCGGGATGAGAATCAGGCGCCTCTACCTGGCAGGCGTGGGGAAGGCAGGGCTGACAACGACTGCCCTGGTGACTCCCTTTTCTCAAGATTGGACTACAGCAGCCTGCTGGACCGGTGGTTCTCACCCCTGGCTGCACATCAGCTCGCCTGGCACAGTATAAAAAACACTAGTGCCTGGGCGCACCCTCCAAGACCCTGATTTGATTGGTCCTGGTTGGTAGGATAGATCATTATTAATAACGTACAGCCAGGGTGGAGAACCGCTTACCCAATCTGCCTGTCCCCCAACCCTCCCTCCCAGGGCAGACCTCTACACTTGCCTTTCTAAACCACAGTTTAGTGAGGCACTCTACCTTCAATTCTTTAAAGAAAAAAGTAAATTTTCACACACACATACACAAGGATGAGAAAAACATTTTTTCTGAGAGTAGATGTTTAACCTACTGATTATACACACAAGTTATTTAGATTTAGAAGCTGTAAGGTAACCAAACATGGGCATTTGTCCCTAGCCATATACTGGCATGCCCTCCAGAATAACGATCTGAGTCTAAAACGACAAGGAGTGTATTCTAAACCTTCAGAGTACTTCGCATTAAAGAGATTCCTTAAAAGATTAATTTTAAAGCAGATCATAGCAACTTAAAGTGACAAAATATTAGCTTATCAATATATATATTTTTATCTATTCTTACCAAACGCTGGAATGCTAGGGCTCTTAATAGTCTTATGTGCTAAAGAGAAAATAAAAGAGCATGCCAGGATACACTGATGGGGGGTGTGATTCTTTGGGATCTGGGATCAACGCCGGCCTCTTGGGGAAGGTGCCGTTTGATTTCAGGCCCGAGTGAAGGAAGGTAGCAGTTATGGGACCATCAGGGGAAGAAAGATTTCCAGGCAGATGGACTCATCAGCAAGAAAACTCTGCAGAGGCTTCTGGCTTGGTGATCAATGAAGAAAGGCCAGAGTGCGGCCTCTTCAGATGCTGCCCACAGCAGTTTATTATCCAAAATGTGGAGTACCCCCACCAGCTGAACGGCAGACATGAATACCACAAAATAAACGAGGAATAAGAGCCAAATAGAGTTTCAAAGCGCCATGAGCAAGCACAGCTGGTGCTACAGACAGTATGCTGGGGACGATATTATGCGCTTTTGCATAACATTTATCAAGAACAGAGAATGGCATGGCCCTGCTCCGTTTTCCCTAGGAGTGATACAAAATAATCTTTTATTAATCTTATTTTAAATTTGTTACCATTGTACATGATCTCAGAAGACCAAGTGGAGAACATTTGATATAAGTCAAAGGAATAAATGAATATGAAAGAAAAGACAAATTATATGCCCCAATAAATATTTCTGCCCATTCTGTTCTACTATAAAGCATTTTGTAAATGTAAATATTGTACATAAATGTTAAATAAATATATTAATATAATCTTCCTCTGGGTTTTTAAAAATAAGAATCTCAGTAGGCAAAGAGTTATTTCATATTTAAAAGTTCTCTCAGGGGCTTCCCTGGTGGCGCAGTGGTTGAGAATCTGCCTGCCAACGCAGGGGACACGGGGTCGAGCCCTGGTCTGGGAAGATCCCACATGCCGCGGAGCAACCGGGCCCGTGAGCCACAACTACTGAGCCTGCGCGTCTGGAGCCTGTGCTCCGCCACAAGAGAGGCCGCGACAGTGAGAGGCCCGCGCACCGCGATGAAGAGTGGCCCCCGATTGCCGCAACTGGAGAAAGCCCTTGCACAGAAACGAAGACGCAACACAGCCAAAAATAAATAAATAAACAAATAAATAAAATGTATCTCTAGCCATATGTGCATGATATATTAAAAAAAAAAAAAAAAAAAGTTCTCTCAGGCCCACATTTTCCAGCCTCTAACAGTTACCACAGGGAGGCCATTATCACGGTAGAGACAGTGAGGCTGATGCCTGAAAGCCTGGGGTTGGGGGCAGACAGACCCAGGCTCCAATTCCTACTTTGCCATTTAATAACTGTGTGACCTTGAACAAGGGATGTAATCTCTCCAAGCCCTTGTAAGGGAATGTGCAAAATGTGATGATTCTTTTCACTGAAAATTGTTGTTGGAACAAAACTGGGTTCTTCCGAGAATATGGCACAGTGGTGTGGCATCCTCAGGTTCACTATCACCGTCATCATCTCGTCAGAGGGCATGGGTGTGTGCAGGCATCTCATACTCACGAACTTGGAACAACACAAGACAGGCTCAGGATAGAAGGAAACTGTGGCGTGGCGGCTCCCCTCCCGTTGGAAGATTTGTAATGGACGATAAGCCCTCTGTAGCTTTAGCCATCAATTCTCTCTGACAATTAAGAATCCAGGAAGGATGAGCTCAGCCTGTTGTCAACTGGTTGTCTGTGTATTTAGCCTAACCAGTTTGGCTTCTCATTCTTTTTTCTTTTTCTTTTTTTTTTTTTTTTGGCCACGCTGCACAGCTTGTGGGATCTTAGTTCCCCGACCAGGGATTGAACCCGGGCGGGCCCTTGGCAGCGAGAGTGCGGAGTCCTAACCACAGGACTGCCACAGAATTCCCTGGATTCTCATTCTTGATTAAGGAATTTGACAGTAATCTTAAGAATGGTTCTGGAGAGAATTCTTCCTGCAACAAATTGTCACCTGGAAACTCACCCATCCGTACAAACAGAAATTCAACTATACAGCAATTAGTTACCTCGGAGAACTGCAAAGATTAATGTTATTCATGATGGAGAAAGATATTCCACTTCAGGCATACTTTGTATGCTGCTAGCCAGGGGTATAAACACATTTTTTCCCTTTTCCATTCAAAACAAAGACAATGAGTGCATTAATTAGAAACAGTAGGATTTATTCTAGGTAACAACTCAGAATATAAATTGAGAGATGAAAAGGACTCCACAATCAGGAGTCATCCATCACTACCTCATCTGCTGGTGAGGTTACACTCCCAGAGTTCCAGTGTTGTCTGTCCTGAGTTTATTCTGCTTAAGCTTTGGACCCTCCATTGAGTGACTGATCAAAACGACCGTGGCCTCGTGCTTCACCAGAATAACCATGGCTTCCTCTGGACAACCAGTGGTCCTTGAAGGCTCAGAGTCTTTTAACCAAAGGGTGGGCTGTTTCTTTATTGACATCATTAAAGACCTGGTGCATCAGGATGACAAACTTTGTTCCCTGTTGGACGAAAAAGACACACAAGGTTAGCTGCTGCTACTGATTACTAAATGATCTTATAAACACAAATTTCTAAGGGTCTAGCATGGGTGCAAGCACACTTAATATTCAAAATACGAGATGGATTATGTAGAAAAAACAAGCTGTTTGTTTCATGGAAAAAAAATAATGATCCCAGAGTGAGAACGCAGGTTCAAGTCTGAGGTTGATTACTGAGCAGCTATGTGACCTTGGGCATGATCATTTTGCTTCTCAGAATGTATTTACTCATCTATAAAATGGGAATGATAATATTTATTTCAGGTTCCTCATAGCATTGTGGTGGAAATTAAATCAGATGGTGTATGTGGAAGTGCTTTGAAAACTGCCAGAGGAGCTGCTGTGTAAATGGTATCATTATTACCAATTTCTAGGAATTACTGAACACCATATCCTTAGACCATATCGGCAAGCTGACACCTGACAAATGAGAACGCATTACTGTGTCATATTCCATTGTCTCTGGCTGTTTTCATCCTCAGCTGACAGCGTGGGCCTATGGGGTCCTGTTAGCATAAATCCTTGGTAGAGGGCATTTCTCTAAAAGTAGAAAGAATTTCTAGCTCCTGTCCTATTGCACCTCTTTCCACATACTCATATAGTCAAACAAACGCCACTCAAAATTCCTGAAGCAAGAAAAGACAAACACAGGAAGCATATAGGTATCTCTGTTTTAGATTTCCCCACTTTTGTCAGGATTCTTTACAGATCAAAATGGCCACAGCCTCAACTCCTGAAATCTCTGTAGAGCAATAACTATTTATTTACCATTTGTTGAGCACTTCCTGTAGTTGGTCACAGTGTGGAGTATCTTATTCAATCCTCACAACAAACATATGAAATACTGTTACTGCTCCAAACTGAAAGATTGGGAAATTGAGACTTGGAGAGGTTAAACAACTTCCTGAGGTCACACGGCTAGCTCCTAAGTGGTAGAGATGGGACTAGACTCTAGGTCTGCTTGGTTTCAAAGTACATGGTCTGAGTATAAAACTCTTAGAGGAAAACGTAGGCAGAACATTCTATGACATAAATCACAGCAAGATCCTTTTTGACCCACCTCCTAGAGTAATGGAAATAAAAACAAAAATAAACAAATGGGACCTAAGGAAACTTAAAAGCTTTTGCACAGCAAAGGAAACCATAAACAAGACGAAAAGACAACCCTCAGAATGGGAGAAAATATTTGCAAATGAAGCAATGGACAAAGGATTAATCTCCAAAATATACAAGCAGCTCATGCAGCTCAATATCACAACAACAAACAACCCGATCCAAAAATGGCCAGAAGACCTAAATAGACATTTCTCCAAAGAAGACATACAGATGGCCAAGAAACACATGAAAAGATGCTCGACATCATTAACCATTAGAGAAATGAAAATCAAAACCACAATGAGGTTATCACCTCACACCAGTCAGAATGGCCATCACCAAAAAATCTAGAAACAATAAATGCTGGAGAGGATGTGGAGAAAAGGGAACCCTCCTGCACTGTTGGTGGGAATGTAAATTGATACAGCCACTGTGGAGAACAGGATGGAGGTTCCTTAAAAAACTAAAAATAGAACTACCATATGATCCAGCAATCCCACTACTGGGCATATACCCCGAGAAAACCATAATTCAAAAAGATACATGTACCACAATGTTCACTGCAGCACTATTTACAATAGCCAGGACATGGAAGCAACCAAAATGTCCATCGACAGACGAATGGATAAAGAAGATGTGGCACATATATACAATGGAATATTACTCAGCCATAAAAAGGAACGAAATTGAGTTATTTGTAATGAGGTGGATGGACCTGTCATACAGAGTGAAGTAAGTCAGAAAGAGAGAAACAAATACCGTACGCTAACCCACATATATGGAATCTAAAAAAAATGGTACTGATGAACCTAGTGGCAGGGCAGGAATAAAGACACAGACATAGAGAAGGGACTTGAGGACACGGGGGTAAGGGGAAGCTGGGACGAAGTGAGAGAGTAGCACTGACATATATACACAACCAAATGGAAAATGGATGGCTAGTGGGAAGCAGCTGCATAGCACAGGGAGATCAGCTCGATGCTTTGTGACAACCTACAGGGGTGGGATAGGGAGGGTGGGAGGGAGGTTCAAGAGGGAGGGGATAAGGGGATATATGTATACATATAGTTGATTCAATTTGTTGTACAGCAGAAACTAACACAACATTGTAAAGCAATTATACTCCAATAAAGATGTAAAAAAAATATATATATATATCTCCAATAATTGAAAAAAATAAAAATAAATAAAAACACCAAAGAAAAAAGTACATGGTCTGACTACTACATTATCAAGTTTTTCCTGAAAATTTGTTCTATTGTTACTGTTAGTTTTGTGTAGAACCTACTGTTGGGATAGGTGGTTATAGAGCACTTAGACTTTCTTCAGCCTCAAACCAGATACTGTCAAATGATTCACTTTCCATCCAACAAATTCTAGGTACTGCCCCAGGGAGGGAGTGGTCATAAGCTATGAGTGAATCCCATCCCTTAATCCTGAAGAGCTTCCAGGTAAGGATAATGGATCAACGACGACAACTTTCTCCCTAAGACATGTTGATGTGCACTGCATTAGGAGAATTCCTTCAAATTAAAATACAAACTCATGAGGATTTTCTTCAATGTCTAAAAAAGATTCACCTTAGGATTTAATTTCATTCACTCAATCCATGAAACAATAAATATTTGTTAGGTATCTATTAGGAGTCAGTCCCTGTGCTAGCCAATCTAAAGATAATATTGCATTTATCAACCCTTTGTTTACTCACAGCCATTCCAGAAATACTAGAGAACACCTAATGTTAATACATGTTCATTCTCAGTTATCCATCTTGACAGGGAAAGAAGGTAGTTGGAAAAAAGGTATATCTATATGTCACTGTGACCAAGAATTTGAGACTCTTCCCACTTTACACTTTTACAAAGATCTTTTGAGCTTATAAACAATCCTCTTAATTTGCTCTGCGGAAGAAATATTTATAAACAGTACAGTAGCTAAAATTAGGCTACAAAAAAAGAGGTAAAGGGAGAAGTGAAAGGCAGCATGGGTAAGCCAGAAGCTAAGTACACTCTTTTGAATAACCATCAGTGTTTTTAATGAGTTTTTCATGGTTTCTGAGCACCCAGATCAAATCAAGCTTTCATTTTCCTGAATGATGGTGCCACTTTGTACCATTAAGCTTATTTTCAGACTAGTGGGGGCCTTCTCTTAGAGAGATGTAAACTCCCTGAAGGAAGCAGCCCTGCTGTATTTCTTTATACCTCCACAGTGAACAAAACAATTCTGGTCGCATAACAGGCACTGAATACGTACTTACTGATTCATAGATTAAGACTCTTGGAGAGGTAACAGTAGTACACGAAGGATTGCAGAGACCAAAAACAAAGGTATTACCTAAAAGCCACCATCTTCCAATTTGTTGGAGGTAGTCAGAATACATATGGTGGTTAAGGAGCCAAGTTCTGTCATTTTCTATTTCTGAATCTTTGGAAAAATTACTTAATCTTCTGTGCCTCAGTTTATCTTCATCTGTAAAAATGAAAAAAATAAGGATGTCTATAGTATAAAGCTGTTGTGAGAATGAAATTAGTTAATACAGTAGCAGCATTTACAACACTTAACACATGATAAGTGTATAATACATGTTAGCTATTATTATTTGTGATTCTTTTGGAGAATGCAAAAGTCCTTTAAAATTAGAAAATGTGATATAATAGATTGATTTATTTCAAAGATAATAGGAAATTTAGTTCCTTACCACCACTAACCTTAATTTAAATAATGAAATTCACGCTTGACTTCCAGGTAAAGATGGCAGATTGACTATGTGCGTCTACTTTCACTCCATCCCAAGACCGCTAAAATGGCAGAAAACAATCTTTTAAAGGGATAAACCCACAAGGATTTGGAGAATAAGAGGAGAACAGCAATGAAGTTTCTTCAGTCAGACCCTCACATCTGTGGAAACTGGATTTATAACAATTCTGGCATGGATTGCAGAACAGTGGGGAAGGATAGAGAGTGGGTGGAAAAACACAACAGAACATCCAAGAGATATGATATAATAACAAAAGGTCTAACCTGTGTGTAATTGGCATCCCAGGAAGAAAAAATAGGGAGAAATAATACATGAGACTATTCCAAAATGAATGACGGATACCAAACAACAGTTCCAAGACATTCAAAGAACATCAAGCAGGATAAGTGCTCCCCTACCAAAAGTACTCCCACACCATAGGCATATTATATACAAGCTGCTGAAAACCAGAGACAAAGGAAATTATGAAGGCGGCCAGTGAATAAAGACACATACCATACAGAGGAATAAAAATTAAAGATAAGGGCTTCCCTGGTGGTGCAGTGGTTGAGACTCCACCTGCCAATGCAGGGGACACGAGTTCGAGCCCTGGTCTGGGAAGATCCCGCATGCCGCAGAGCAACTGGGTCTGTGAGCCACAACTACTGAGCCTGCGCGTCTGGAGCCTGTGCTCCGCAACAAGAGAGGCTGCGATAGTGAGAGGCCCGCACATGGCGATGAAGAGTGGCCCCCGCTCGCCGCAACTAGAGAAAGCCCTCGCACAGGAACGAAGACCCAACACAGCCAAAAATAAATAAATTAATTAAAAAAAATATTAAAGATAAGAGTTACAGTAGACTTCTCCAGAAACTACACAAGACAGAAGATAAGGAATGAGGTCTCTGTAGCTGAACAACAACAGAAATCTGTCAAGTCAGAATCCTATACCCAGCAAAAATGTCTTTCAAAAAGGAACAAGAAATAAAGACTTTCCTGAACCAAAACCAAAAAACAAACCTGAGCGAATTCATTGCCAGTAGACCCATGCTATAAGTAATATTGAAGAAAGTTCTTCAGACAGAAGGAATATAATAGCAGACAGAAGCTTGAATCTACACCAAAAAATTAAGAGCACTGGAAATGGAATAACTAAAGGTAAGCAAAGTTCAAAATTTATTTTTTATTATTTTTAATTGCTCTGAAAGATAACTACCTAAAGCAAAAATAGTAGTATTGTGTATTTACAGCATATGTAAGAGTCAGTATGTGGCAAGAATAGAAGAAGAATGAGAGGGAGAAATTGGGGATATATTGTTGTCTTTATACTAAACATGACAGGATATTATGTGAAAGTGGACTTTAATTAAATAACAGGTCCATGGTAAACCTTAAAAGTACTCAATTTTTTTCAAAAGAGGTGTGCATGATAATTCAATAGTGGAAATAACATTGAATCATGAAAATGCTCAATTAATCAAAAAGGAAGCAAAAAGAAAGGAAAAAAGAAACGAAGGACAAATGGAAGAAATAGAAACGAGCTGGTTAGATGGTAGATTTTAATTCAACCATATCAATAATCACATTAAATGTAAGCCACACTAATTCAAAGATAGATTGTTAGATTAGATAAAAAGCAAGACCCAACTATATGCTGCCTACAAGAATACCACTTTAAATATAAAGACATAAATAGATTAAAAGTAAAAGAATGAAAAAAGATATTCCATGCAGACACTACTCAAAAGAAAGCTGAAGTTGCTTTATTAATATCAAAGTAGGCTTCAGACAAAAAATATTACCAGTGATAGGCTTATTACAAAATGAAAAGGGATTCAATTCTCCAAGAAGACAAAAACATTAATGACTTTATGCCTATAATTTCAACAACTTAGAGCAAGTGGACAAATTCCCTGAAAAGCACATCTTACCAAAATTAGCACAGGAAGAAACAGAAAAATTCAAAGTGCTTTATATCCATTTTCAAAATTAAATTCATAATTAAAAACCTTTCAACAAAGAAAACCCCGGCCCAGACGGCTTTACTCACAAATTCTATGAGAGGTTTAAGGACAAAACTAATACCAGTGTTATACAAACTCTTTGAGAAAATAGGAGGAAATGCTTTTCAAGTAGTTTAATGAGGCCAGCATAACCCTGTTATTACAACCTGACAAAGACATTACAAGCAAAGAAAATTATAGACTAATATCCTACATGGATAAACATACAAAGTCCTCAAGAAAACATTAACAAATCAAATTCAGCATTATATGAAAAGGATAAATGTTATTAATAAATGGAGCTTATGCCAGGATTAAAGGTTGGTTTTACATTATGAAATCAATAGTTCTAATTCATTACATTAACAGAATCAAAGAGAAAAAAAAAATCTCAATTGATGCTAAAACATTTTTGAAAATGTCAAAAAATGTCGCACCGTTCATGAAAAAAAAAACTCTCAAAACACTAGGAAAAGAAAGGAATTTCATCAACCTGATAATGGGAATATATGAAGAAACAAGAGTTAATGTCATACTTATTGGTGAAATATTGAACGCTTCTTAGTTCAGGAACAAGATACCCACTGTCTCCATGTCTATTCGGCAAAATACTGGAAGCCCTATCTAGCACAACAATGTAAGAAAGAAATAAAGGTATAAAAATTTAAAAGAAAGAAGCAAAACAGTCTTTCTTGCTGTTGACATGATTGTATATATAAAACATTTTAAGAAATCTACCCCCCCAAAACTACTAGAACTGAAAAGTGAATTTAGCAAAGTCACAGGAATTAAGGTCAATACACAAAGTTTAATTATATTTCAAAATTTTACCAGCAAATTATTAAAAAATGAAATTTAAAAGCAATTCATTTACTATTGCAGGAATAACATAAAATACTCAAAAATAAATTTAAGAAAAGATAGGTAGGACTTGTATTCTGAAAACTACTACATACTGCAGAAAGGTATTAAATAAAAAACTTAAACCATATAACACATTTAGGGATGGGAAAAATTAATATTGCTAAAGTGTCAGTTCTTCCCTAATTGATCTATAAATTCAGTGCAATCCCAATCAAAATTCCATGAGGCTTGTAGTAGAAATTAACAAGCTGATTGTACATGTATATGAAAACACGAAAGATTAAGAATAGTAAAAATAACCTTAAAAAGAAGAAAAAATTTGGAAGACTTACACTACCTGCTTTTAAATTGTGCTTAAAAACCACAATAATTAAGACACTGTTACTTGTATAGAGATAGATATGCAAGTCAGTGAAGCAGAATAAAGTTCTGAAGTATACACACACACACACACACACACACACATCCAATGGGGAAAGGAAAGTTTTTACAACAAATGATGCTAGAACAATTGTATATCCATATTTTAAAAAAGAAAGAAAGAACCTTGACCTCTACCTCACACCATAACACAAAAATTATATTTAGATAGGAATCTTTCATGTAAAATCTGAAACTAGAAAGCGTCAATGTTTTCTAAAAGAAAACATAGAAGAATATTTGCATGATCTTGTGGTTGGCAAAGAGTTCTTTGACAGGATACAAAAAGCACAAGCCATAAAAAAAAATCATAAGATGGACATAACCAAAATTTAAAATTTCTGCTCATCAAATGATACCATTAAGAAGATGAAAAGATGAAACACAGACTGGGAGAGATATTTGCAAAGCTGATTTCTGACAAAGAACTTGTTATCTAGAATATACAAAACTCCCATGAATCAATAATAAAAAGACAACCCAATAGCCCCAAAATGGAAACATTTGGAGCATCAACAAGTAAACTGATAAACAAACAGTAGTATTTTCATACAGTGAAACACTACTTGGTAGTTAAAAGGAATAAATTTCTGCATGAATCTCAAAGATGTCACTTTGAGCAAAAGAGGTCAGGCACAAAAGAGTGCCTAATGTATAATGCCATACAGAAAGCTCTAGAGCAGGGAGATCTAATCTATGATGAAAGAAATAAGAAAAGTGATTGCTTCATGGATGGGGACTGATTGCAAAGGTGTATAAGGGAACTTTCTGGGGTGTCGCAAATGTTCCGTAGTTTGGTGTACAGTTACGTGGGTACATTCATTTGTTAAAACGTATTGAACTATACATTGAAAATCTGTGCATTCATTGTATATAAATTATACCTTGGTTTTAAAAAAGAGTAATTAAAAGAAAACCCATCGGGACGTCCCTGGTGGTGCAGCGGTTAAGAATCCGCCTGCCAATGCAGGGGATGTGGGTTTGAGCCCTGGTCCGGGAAGATCCCACATGCCATGGAGCAACTAAGCCCGCGAGCCTCAACTACTGAAGCCCGTGCGCCTAGAGCCCCTGCTCCGCAACAAGAGAAGCCACCACAATGAGAAGCCCGCGCGCAGCAACGAAGACCCAACGCGGCCAAAAATAAATAAATAAATTCGTAAAAAAAAAGAAAACCCACCTTCATGGTAAGTGGAAGAAGTGAATCACAGCAATGATTCCATCTATGTAACATCCAAAAACAGGTACAGTGAAACAACCTATTTCTCACTGTGAAGTTATTTTTCTAAATAATCTGCTGCAAGAAGTGAAAGTGGTTGCCTGTGGCGGTTAGGGGTGGGAGGCTGGGGAGATGGCTCTTTTTTTGTCACAAAACCTGGAACTACCTGACACTTCAAAATCTGTGCATATATAACTTCAATAAAAATAGAGAACAAAAAAATCATACCCATTTGCAAGTTCATGATATTAGCTTCAATAGAGAATTGTTGACATTTGCTTTAAATAAGAAATTATTTCTGATGGGTGAATCTGGCAGAAACTTCAGGCTGTTAAGTCCAGCAGACAGAGTCCATTTGCTGGTGGTTGTATAATGTGGGCCACCTTGTTACTAGTCAAGCATAAAAGACAGCGGGGGGAACTCAGCACACCAAGTGTGACAATACACTGGAAAAGGGGGCATTAAATCAGGGTAAGTGAGTAGAATGGTGACAGAAACCCGGTCTGTACTCCCTAATTACAAAGTCTCACTTTCACCAAACTGACACAAATGTTAAGTCAAATTCAATATTGTCTAATTAACAAGCATACACGAGAAGGCGTATGCGATGTGTATGCAAGCCCAGTGACTAGGCAGTATTCAGCCGAATAAAGGAAACACCAGGACTTGCAAATTCTCAGTCACCCCCCATCTGCCATCTCAGCCAACTGCTACAAGGTTTGTCCATTTTGTTTTCACACATCTCCACTTTCAGGGCTCTGCTTGTAATATTTACAGAAAAAGGCAGTGCTGGTAAACAGTTTCACACAATGAGGTGTGAGAGTTGATAGGGTCCTATTCAAGCTCTGAACTCTCCTGAGGAGCTGCCACAAGTTGTTATGAATGGCCCGGCTGACAGGGTGATGACTGATAAAGGAAAAAACAAACAGCTCTGGTAATTCATGAAAACACACAGCTCCAAGACAACTCAAAGTGGCGAGTGACAGTTAAGATAATGGAATTTTGGAAGCTTTTCTTAAGGGATCCTCTCTATACAATTACTCTGTTAATAGATTCTCCCTTAATGTAGCTGGATCTTCAACTTTTTTTTCCCCCACAAAATACTTATTATGATCGCTGGCAGAGAGGTGCCGGCCTGTGCTTTTACACTATGATCAGTTTTTCATATAATTTCCTTTTCCTAGAGCAGGATGAATTTTAGTTGAGGCCTGTGTCTGCCATTTAAAGAAATAAAATATCCTATTTCCATTTCTGTTACTAGAAGCATTTCAAAGCATTCTTCCCTCATTTCTTTCATTTATCAACCATTTGCCACAAACCTTTGATTAGAAAATAAATATTGGTTTACACACTCAACTGCTAATATTTTAAAAGAGAATAATTTCCATGTGGTTGAAGCCAATTTCCAATTCACATAGCCTATTTTGGCTTCATTTCCTTAAATCAGGCATGACCAAGCAAGAAAGTATCAATTTGTCAATGTTTTGCCTTGGTACCCAATGTTTTTTCCATGAAGCACATTGCGGTTTCTGTAACGATGGCCTATTTCCCAATTAATGCTTCAGAAAGCAGGAATATAAAGATATATAGAAAGCATGTGTATATGCGCATATAGTACCACGAGTAGGGGAATGCGCTCAGGAGAGTTGTATTTTAGAGCCTGGCTACTGCGAGGTCTGGGGACAGAGCAGCTTGCTAGAAATGCAGAATCTCAGTCCTACCCGGAGCCCCCCAGCCAATCACAGAATTTGCATTCAGACAAGATCCCCAAGTGATTCATATGCACATCAAGGTTTTGAGAAGCTCTCTAATTTAGATGATTGAGTTTACCTTAATAGTCTAAGGAGGACCCATATTTTCCAAAAAGTTCAAAACTATATCACACATTATTGAAAGCTATCTCCAAGTCAGTTAGTGTCTGCATTCAAAGTTCTTACTTTCTTTTCCTCCCCTTGAAGAAGTGTCAGAGCATCCTTGAGCTCACCAAGCCTTCTAGGGAGGTTCATCCTTCCATGAATCACATTGCCTTACCACAAACATTGGTAGACTCACCCAGCACATTCCTGAGGGGTAGGCATGGTGCCAGAGCCTGGATTTTAAAAATTCAATCACTGTAGTGAACCATATGACTTTTATAACGCTAATAAAACCTTTTATTTAAAACATTTAAAAACATTTAAAAAATCATATCTTGATTGTAACGTCAACTGTTCAGCTGCTACAATGCAGAGTAGAGTATTTTACAGGAGAGATGACAGAATCCTTGGAAAGGCCTGGACAACAGAAGTGGCTTTCACCCACCTGCTAAAGTCTGCAAAAAATCCACCACTGGACTTGCGTCCCTTTCATTTCGTGGTTGTTAGTATTTGTAGAATCTTCTTTAGACTTGAAGGGATCTTGAGATTTAGTCCAACCCTCCACAAATTTCCTGCGTGTTGAGAAATTTAAAAACGTAAATTTAAAAACTTAGGATGGGCCGAAATACTGTAAACAAAGACAAAAGACAAAGGGTAAAGTGGGGAAAATATTTGCCTGAAGGGCTCGTTTCCTTAATTGACAAAGGCTCTATATAATTCACTTGGAAAAAGACACACCCAGTGGAAAAGCGGGCAAAGGATATGAATAGGCAATTCACACGCAGAAGTAAAAAATACAAACAGGGAACAAATGGATGAAATGGTCCTCAATCATATTCATAATTAAAGACATACAAATCAAGGCAATTGGGGAAGAATGGATCTCACCTATCGTGTTGGCCAAAATGAAAATATTTGATAATATCAAATAGGCACACTCACCCACTGTGGGTAAGAATGTACTGGTTCAACTGTTTTGAAGGTCAGTCTGGAAATAGCCATCAAAATTGTGAACAGACATAACTTCCAGCCCAGCAACTCCACTGCTAGGAATTTAATCTAGAAAAATACTTGCAAAAGTACCTTAGACTAGATGGATGAGGCCCTGCAGTGCAGCATGACCTGCAACATTGGAGTCTGGAAGCAACTTCAAGGAGCACTGCTCCAGGGGGCTGGCACCCATGACAGTGCAACCCAGCAAGGGAAGACCATGGCAGCCGTGCAGCGTCCGGCGGGCCAGCAGGGCTCTCATGGAACTCTGTCTGCAACATTCCATGTGCCCAGTTTAGGCCTCAGCATGACAGAGTAACTGCAGAGCCATTTTGCAATGGGGCCACTTGAAAATTGGTTTTTAGGGAATAATCTCTTATGGTCTTTCAGGGCTCCCCAGAAAACTGGTGCTGCAACAGCTCAGAGTGACTCCTAACTCCAAGGAGACCCTGCCGGTGTGTCCAACATGTGTTAAAAACAGGTACTGTCGGTCTGATTCTCAGTGCAGTGTCACATTTATGACACACAGCCAATGAATTAAATCCCTTTTGACATGTTACACCAGCCTCTGACATACTGCCAATGTAAAATGACACAATATATTGAGAATGATAATATTTAAAACTATGGTAATATGTAGATCCAAACAACCAGCATGTAATAACACTTTCAAATGTTAAAATGGAATGATAGTAATCACTTTGTCCCATTCTGAAAATGTATCATTCTCAGAATAACAATAATCATATATAATAATAGCTACTAACATCTACTTAATACCTCTACGTACAGACATTGTTATAAAGACTTCATATGGATTATCTCACATCCTCCTCACAACAGCCCTCTCAGGTAGGTACGATTAACACCCCCATTTTATAGATGAGAAAACCAAAGGCCAGAGAGGTAAAGTAACCTGCCAGAGGTCACACAGCTGCTAAGTGGCAGAAGCTCCTTTAGCAACATGGCTACATACACCTCCTTTTAAAGGAATCCAGAAATTTCAATGGGCCTCTTCAAACTCACTTCGTAAGCCAGATGATATCTCTGACACACACACTGAAAAAGAAATACAGAGCATGTAAATGGTATGCTTGGCTTGCTACATGGAAGTCATCAGGCCAGTGACTCAGCTTCTATGAACCTCTGTTTCTTTATCTTTAAAATGGAGATAATGATAGTACCCTTATTACAAAAATTGTGGTGAGGATTCAACACTGTTATGAGCTGAATGTGTCTCCTTCTCCCCCATCCTAAATTTATATGTTGAAGCCCTAATCTCCAGTAGCTCAAAATGTGAGGAGATAGGGCCTTTAAAGAGGTGATTAAATTAAAATGAGGACATTAGCGTGGGCCCTAATCCAATCTAACTAGTGTCCTTATAAGGAGACAAAGGCACCACGGATGCTCACACACAGAGGACAGGCCATGTGAGGACACAGCAAGTAGGCAGCCATCTGCAAGCCAAGGAGAGAGGCCTCAGATGAAACCAAACCTGCCAACACCTTGATCTTGGACTCCCAGCCTCCAGAAGTATGAAAAAATAAATTACTCTTGTTGAAGCTACTCAGTTTTTGTATTTTGTTATGGCAGCCCTGCAAAATAATACAAACACATTTAAAATGACTATCATAGTATCTGGCAAATAGTAAGTGCTCAATAAACGGTTTTACTATTAGTTCAGTTATGAATACACACACACACACACACACACACACACACACACACTCACAGCCTTTGTTTTGGCTTAAGGGACATGTATCCTAAGGTACATTATCTGAAAAAAATGCTTCTTTTCCAAACAATAGACATTTCATGAAACCTTAATTAAAAGACTGAATACAGTTTTCATTCTTCAAACTAATACAGTCTACTTAACACTGGTTAAAAGTCATTTACTATTATATGGCATCATATTATGATGTAAAACTGCATGTGACTTTGGAAAGTTCCTTTCCTTCCTGGTACCCATGTAACTACAAGGCAGCACATGTAGTTAAGTCCAGGTTGGAAACTGATGTCATTTGGACAGAAATACACAAAAGTCATGACAAAAGGAGAGTGAGAATATCCAAACATAAACCAGTGTAGAGCAAAAAAAGTAGAACTCTGAAATTTCCTTGAATGAAGTTACCTAGATCAGAGCTGGTCTATAAATGTCATCTCAAGGGCCAATTCCAATCCCTTGACTTAAACTTGTGTTGAGGAAAGGTTCCAATGACACACCTGGGCTTGGGAAAGAGTGCCAGGGTAGATGAAGAATGGCTGTTTGAACATGGGGAGAAAGATAGTTACATCCTGGATCTGGACATTGACTAATGGGTCCTTCTGACATCCATCTTTTAAATTTAAGGCCTATCAGAGATTCAGGCTATTGTGCATATTGGATGTATTTCAATACCGTAAGTCAGCAATTTTGAATTCACTAAAAAGTCAATGTTTTTCTTTATACATCTATTTCTTGGGATGTTTAAGCTTTATTATTTAAGAACATAAGGAGAACACTGCCTTGAGCCAACAAAGGCCATTAGCCTAATCACTGTTCGGGTTGCTCTAAAACTCAAGCCAACAAATCCATCGACTCAGAGAAGAGGAAGACAGTTTTTCCTCAAAAAGTCACCAGGGTAGCCTTTAGGTTACCACCAAAAAATAGGCGTGTGGCTCACACACCTGCATCAATCTCTAGGTACTGTTTAACTTAACTCCTGATGAATGCATGTTCTCGTGGAGGAGGCCAGGTCATGGAATGTGTCGTCCCCTGGAATGTTAGAGGGACATACTGGCCCTGCAATGCCTGAACTTCATTTGTTTCTACACAGAGGACCAAAGCTCTCACTGTGTGAGTCAGGGCTGATGCAGTGGCCAGCCAGCCCCCCTGTCTCCTCTGGGACCCCAATGGAGAAAGTCATTCCTAATGATCAACAATTAGCATTTGCATCCAAAGTTCCAAGCCCAGTTGTCTACAGTAAGGTACTAAGAGGTCTAAGAATCTGGGTTTAAGCCCCAAATGGGCCAATTAGCTTCACACAGAGAAACCTCCAGCTCCACTCCAAACACAGTCCACCCTGTGGGTTAGACAGAGGAGAGAGAGACAGACAGAAACCCAGAGGGACAGAGAGACAGAAACCCAGAGGGACAGAGAGACCGACTCAAGTCAGGTTCAGCACCAAAGGGCAGGTGCCGCTGAGAGGGCCCTGCCCCCTTCATCCCCAAGATCATCACAACCAGTTCATAGTCCACACTCAATATGAGGTTCCTTAAAAGACTAAAAACAGAGGTACCATAGGATAAAGCAATCCCACTCCTAGGCATCTATCCAAAGAAAACCATAATTCGAAAAGATACATGCACCCCAATGTTCACTGCAGCACTATTTACAATAGCCAGGACATGGAAGCAACCTAAATGTCCATCAACAGAGGAATGGATAAAGAAGATGTAGTACATATATACAATGGAACATTACTCGGCCATAAAAAAGAACAAAATAATGCCATTTGCAGCAACACGGATGGACCTAGAGATTGTCATACTGAGTGAAGTCAGACAGAGAAAGACAAATATATGACATCTTGCTTATATGTGGAATCTAAAAAAAAAATGGTACAAATGAACTTATTTACAAAACAGAAACAGAGTCACAGATGTAGAAAACAAACTTATGGTTACCAGGGGGGAAAGCCAGGGAGAGATAAATTGGGAGATTAGGATTGACATATACACACTACTATATATAAAATAGATAACTAATAAGGACCTACTGTATAGCACAGGGAACTCTACTCAATACTCTGTAATGGCCTATATGGGAAAAGAATTTTAAAAAAGAGTGGATGTATGTATATGTATAACTGACTCACTTTGCTGTACAGCAGAAAGTAACACAACATTGTAAATCAACCATACTCCAATAAAAATAATAAAAAATAAATACGTATCACTGCAGAAGGAAAACAGAAGATGTCTAATGTTCTAAGTTAGTCATTGTGTCCTAAACATGTGATGCCTATAGGGTCTCACACAGTTCATTACATGCAGGTATGTCCAGTAAGTATCTGTTGACTGACTACATTTGAAAATAAAAATCAGCCTATTACTGTTCATTTGATCTCACAAATTTTGCTCACATCTCATTAAATTGGTTGGAGGAGGTTGGCTCATGCAGCAATTTATTGTACTGTGTTATGAGTTCTGCCAAAAGTTTGCAAATTAAAAAAAATCAATTATTATTTTAAAATTTCATTCAAACTATAAAGTAGAACAAAATAAGAATTGTGTTGGTTTATTTTCCATGTCGAAATGATCTAGAAGACTTTAAAGTCCTCTTCAAGCTTTAAGAAATTCTAACAGGCAAAACAAATTTGTTTTCAAAAATTCAACAGGGTAGCTGCTGTTAAGATGTCCCCCATCAGGGAGTGTCCAGCTTATATTTATTCCAGCCTCATTCCTGCTTTCCAGCTATGCACAGCGAGGGTTTGTAAATGACATGCTTCTTATGCCATTCTGTAAGCAGTGCCTTCTTGGGCTGGCTTTGCTTGCCACCAGCAGAATTGCTATATTGTGGAAAACATTCCAAATGACTGTTTTTTTTTCCCTGAAAGATGCAAAGAGATGAGCTTTCATATATAGCAAGGGATCCCTTAACTGATTCAGCATACTTTGCACATCTGTTACAGGAACCTTTCCCAATGGAAATTACGTTTAGTTATGCTTTTTTAAAAAGTTGCTTCTAGGAGAATGCAATCTCTCATTCAAATATCGGGGTTTCTAGCACCTTATCTGAAGAAGCCCTCAAATTCCTCTGCCCTTCTGTTGTCTCCTGCATGGCTTTAATAACCAGAAAGCACAAAGAAGGAAAATGAATTCAGGCAGCGTAAGTGGTAACCCTCTCCCACATTTCCTCTTCTCTGCAACCCTGTGGAATGCTTTTTGAAGTCAGAAAGAGCTCCATAGGAGGTGAGGGCTGACTTTGGCTGCCAGCAAGCAGAAATGTTCAGCTACTTAACACCGGGCCACATGTGGCAGCTAGAAAAACATCACCAGGACTTGAAATCTACTTACTTCAGTGGTAATCCCCTTGCCTTCAACCTTTGCAAACCTAAGGAACTATGGGAGTAGGTGAACTTGGAGGGAAGGGTGGGGAGAAATATCCTGTGATTTTAGCCCCAAATTTGTATCGTATAGTGAATCTTGGAATCATGTCCTGCCGTTTTTATTCCACATTGTCCTCTGAGTCTGCAGTCTCGGGCCGCGTGTGTTGTACTTAACACAAAGCCCAGTGGCACAGGGGATTTGGAAAGCTGACCAATGGAATATTAGGTGTTTTATAGCAACTATAAGTCAGAAGGAAATCTATGTCAGAGTAGATTCCCAAGGTGCCTTTCTCACGATAAGCACTGTACTTACTTAAGTCACTCTGGTGTACAGCTTCATTCACCCTGTGGACAGAGGGCTGTGTGCACTTGCCAAAAATGATCTGGGGCCAGCTTTTGTGCCCTTCTTTGCCCTGGTTAGCTACAGATTCTGATCCTACTGTTTCCTGTGAGGCATCAATGCTAAATGCAGTGCTCACCGTGCAAATGATGCGTGGCTGGAAATGTCAGGCTTACATTTTCTCCTCAGTGCCAACAGGAGTTGGACCAAATAGATGACCTCTATGATCTTTTCTTCCTCTGAGATGTCATGACTCCAGCCAGTGATTCTGTGATGCTTAAATGTAGAGGGAGGAAAACATCACAGAAACCAGTAGAACATGACTATACCAGCAGAAGCTTTCGCATCAGACAGACCTGGGTCCAAGTTTTAGTTCTCTCATTCATGAATCCCATGGACTTGAGTGAGTTACTCATCTTCTCTAAGTCTCAGTCTCCTCACTTATAAAAACAGAAATAATAGGGATAATCTACCCCAGATGGGAATTAAATGAGATTATGCATGTTGCATACGCAGTATGGTGCCCGGCACATAGGAGATGCTCAATATATGTGCGTTGTCATTACTAACATTATGAATCAAGTCCCAGCCCCAGAGCACTGATCTACACACTTTTCTCCAAGAGGGACAGGGCTTAAGTCATCACAGCTGGAACACAGATGTGGGGGAGTGAGGAGCAGACATAATCTTCCTCTCTGCATGGATCCCAACTTCACTCCCTCGTAAAGCAGTATGTGGTCCCAGATCTGGCACTTTAAAGGCAACGTTGGGTGCTTCTGATGGCAGCTTCCTCCAGGCCAGGCAGAAGGAAAACGTCACACTTCTTCCAGTCTAGAACAACCTAGCTCTGCTTTGTTTATTCACTCAACAATTAAGTATCAAGCAGGTGCCAGGATTTGAGTAAAGAGTGATAAAAGATAGAGCTTGCAGCTTAGAGAGGCCAAGAGACAATACAAGAGGGAGAAAATGGAGACACAGGAGCGGCTTTCTGAGGAGGTAACAGTAAAGCGAAGGAAGAGACAAGGGTTCCAGGCAAAGAGGACACCAGTACGTAAGGAAAAAGAGAGAATGAAGACATCACTGCATGAAAGATATCAAAGTCATCTTCAAAGACATCAAAACAATTTTCAAAAGTGGAGAGTGGGTGGAGAGTGATAAGTTGGCTTTAAAGAGCAAAGGAAGCTAGAAGCTAAATTCTGCAAAGGGGAGCAAAAATGAGAATGAAGCCCATGACACCTAAAGGCTCAGGAATGGGAGGAAACAAGTATGGTGGAGCATGGGGGCTGAGGGTTAAGGTGGAGACAGGCTCCAAGCCTGTGTACACAGCAGTCAGACTCCCAGATCTCCTCCCCTCTCATATGCATTCAGGCAACTGTTGGGGGCAGGAGACATTAAATGAGAGACTCCAGACTCAAAGATACCAGGCAGAGAGAAGGGCTGCAATAAGGCGCAGGGTTTAAAAAAGTTGTACTGAACGGGGAGCTCCCTGGGCCCTTCCTCCTCCCTGCTTCCAGAAAGTCAGCCACTAAATCATACCGCCCAAAGAGGAGATTGGAAGGTTCATCTCTTGAGACCCAAGCCTAAGGAAAGGGAGACTTTCAGATCCAGAAGTTCAAGGGTCCCCCAGAGCCAAGGATGCCTTGCCACTTGATCATCCAACAGTGAAATGCATCCACCAACAAGCTCCACAGATGAGCACAGAGCTTCCATCAGCTTCTGAGCACCTTTTTCTTAAATATTATAGCTAATGACTACAAGACATTTGAGGAGATTCTCCAACATGAAAGAGAACGACCTAAATTTACAGAAAAGTGGGATCTGGAGGAAACTTGAGACCATGCAGAGCACAAAAGGAAACAGTGTTTAAAATCAAGTTATTAACAACCTCAGAGAAATAAGAGAAGATACTATATTGATGAAACAAGAACAGGCAGTTAAAGAACAGGAGCAATCAGAGTATAAGACAGAGCTGTTGGAAAAGTGTGACACCTCCAATAAAGACATTTTCACATGAAAATATTTTACTTCCATCCATATTTCTGTAGAAAGCTGTGGAAGGATGTGCTCCATGAAAATGAGAAGCAAGAAAGAAGAAGACATAAAACAAGAGAAAACACAGACTCCAACACAGGAAAACATAAAGACAAGTTTCAGGATGACAACCAGGTGGCAAAGCAAGAAAGCAATCGATCCAAACCGGAGAAGGAGAAAGAAACGTTTCCAGAGAGAGTTCCCTAGAAAAGAAAAACTAAATAACTAAAAGAGAATTGATAAATTATTATCTGATAGATATAACTGCTTAGAAACTGTTGATAGTGAAAAATGGGTTTGACGCAACACATGGAAACTAATCAAATATAGAAACAAGTCCATTATTAGCTTCAAGAAACAAAAGTTTAAATGATTAGGGAAGTATAAGTACACACTACTTTTCCCAGCAGTAAAAACCAAATTTAGCCAAAAATTATATTGCGAGAATGAAGTTTTGGAGCAGTGGGGATGGTAAAGTAACAAAGCCATATACTCGTACGTCACGAGTGGAAGTCAATAAAGCATTCCTATAAGTGGTAAGCAAAGCAGAAATCATATTATTTAGAAATGTGAAGGCAAATAATAGAAGAAACAGCTAGAAATTTTTCAAGGGTTATCTCTGACGAGTAGAATGGGAGTGAAGAAGGGCAAGGTAAAGACCTTCCGTTTTTCTTTTAGGGTTATTTCATTGTTAACTAATTCATCATTGTTACCCTGATGAAAATAAAAATCAAAAAGACAGGAATAGATTAACAGAAATACCAGAGTAAACCACAATCCAAACAGGTATAGGAATAGCTACTATGGAAATGGAGGTCGTCCTTCTGAGTGGAGTGATGAAAGAGCAAACTCAGAGATGACAGATATGAAAGACCCAGAGTGAGTGATGGGCAATCTCTCAAGATCACTGAAAGGCCCACCTGGAGAACAATGGATTCTGTTAGCAGGACTGGGACTCCGGGGAGGCAGGTGAGGCCCCTAGAGTGCCAAATTCAGGAAGGCACTCACTCTCAGCAGCATGCAAGGTCCGCCTGACTTTGCAGACACTGACAGTGACCAATTTTGCACCCTCTGGGCCTCTCTTGGCCCACCCTAGTGCCAGCCTTTCTCCACATTCACCCACCCTCACCCATAGGTACAGTGGGTTGTAGCAGCAGTGTTTGCTGCTGAGAATTGCTCACCAAATGGAAGGAGAAATGTGCCTGGGGAAGGCTCACTGCTTGAGGGCTGGAGCAGAGGGAGAAGCAAGAAAAATGTGAAATAACCCCAGACTCTTCAAAAAAAAAAAAAAATCACAAGGAGCGCCACACTAGGGAAAAGGCTTCCTTTAGTAATCAAAGGCAACAAAGAGAGAAATTTTGTATCAATTAAATGTGTAATCTACCGAGAAGATACAGTGGAAGCAAACCTCTACCCCATGAAACAACAAAGCCTCAAAATATATAAACACATTATTGGAAATACAGGAGAATGTCTGAAAACCACAAGCTCCTAGAGACTGACAGGTCAAGATATATGGAAAATAAGAATGCAGAGTATTTGAAAAACACAATTAACAAGGTTGATTTAATAAGCAGACTTAAGATACTTTTCCTAAAGAGAGCATGCACATTTCTTTAAACCTGTAGAATGTTTACAAAAATTAACTGTTTGACTACAAAGGAAATCTCAATATATTATCCAAAGGGGAAATCATATAGGCTCTATTCTCTACCTATAATGAATGAAAAAAAACCTAGAAATAAACAATATATGGATAGCTCTCTGCTCCTTACCTGTAGCCACGCCCCCCAAAAAAAAATTGCTCCAACCACTTATTTTTTAATGCTATTTTCAAAATAACTCTTTGGTTAAAAAAGAATAAAAGTGTAAAATTATGGACTACTCACTTATGAAAGACAATGAAAGGAATATATATAAAAACTACTGGACATGGCCAAAACAGAAATTAGAGGATGATTTATAGCCTAAAAATATGTATTAAAAACTAAGAGAGAGAAAATATAAATACACTACACATTCAGCTAAAAGACCCAGGAAAAAGTCAATCATATAAACTAAAACAAGTAAAAGGAAGAATTAAGATGAAAGGGAAATCAAACAAGTAAAAAAGAAAGCATATCAATAAAAGCAAGTTTTTTAATATACTTAAAGACCAATAAAGTAAAACTCTGTCAAGTCTGACAAAGACAAAAAGTGGAGAAACCAAAGTAAACTACATTTGGATTAAGAAAGCAGACATACTTAGAAATATGGGGAAGATTTTTAAGTGAAAATATTACGTAGAACTTCACAATGATAAATTGAAAATCTAAGGGAAATGATCATTTTTAAGAATGTTTAAAACATCTAGAAAATGATCAAATATTTACTCCCTCGCCTCATCTCCAAAAACAAAACAAAGCATATATTCATTCATTCAACAAATATATATTAGCTGTTATTCTGAGATATCATAGGGAGTAAGGATTAGAAAGATTCATCCCTTCCCCTAAATTAATCTATAAATTCAATCTATTCCCAATAGAAATCCCAAAGGAATTTTAAAATGAAATTTGCAAGCTGATACAAATGTTTATCTGAAAAAGCAAATGTATGAGACATTAAAATATCTTTTGAAATTTTATATTGTATATAATTTCATTATATAATATTTATAACATCTATAACTTTTAAAATTTAAGGTTGAGTATTTGATAGAGACTATCTTTTTAATTATAAGATTTTAAACTTACTTTTATGTTACAATGGTAAAATGTGTGATGCTGCAGGATTAGACCAGTGGAATATTCCAGAGAATTGGCAATCCAGGGACATATAAAGGTGGAATATAGCATTAGACAGAGATTATCTTTCAAACCATAGAGAAAAAAATGGACACATTACAAAAGTAACCTGTGGGTGTTACTAGAAATAAAAGGTTTGATCTTTATCTCACACTGCACACCCAAATAAATCCCACTTGAGTGAAAGATCAAAACTTAAAAAAAATTAAAAGTAGTAGAAGAAAATGTAGGAAAACATACTTGTAATCTTGCAGCTGATAAGAGGCTTCATTATACCTCAATCCATAAAGCAAAACTTGGCAATATTAAAATAAAACAAAGTAAAAATATAAGCAACAGGCTTAGAAAAAAATTTGATAAACTATAACAAAGAGTCTATAGCCATTATCAATAGAGATCTGTTGTAATTTGCTAAGAAGACAACACTACCAAAAAATGAGCAAAAGAGAGAAACTGACCAATTCTCAGAACAAGAAATGCAATGGCAATAAACATATGAAACCACATTTGAACTCACTACTTAGGAAAGATAAATAAGAAGAAAAAACAAAGTATTTCTGCAGGCACACTGGTTTGGTTAAGCACTCAGACTGGTGTGCCAGACCTCCTGCGTTTGAGCCCAGGCTCTGCTATTACCTGCCTGTGGCCTTTGGCAAGCAACTCAACCTCTCTGTGCCTCAGCTTCCCTATATGTAAAATATAGATTATAATACATTTTAGCTCTTTATTGTAATGATGCAATGAGTTAATACCGTATATGTAAAGTGCTTTGAATAGCACCTGGCACAGAGTAATCACTCAATAAATGTTAGCTCAATATCTTTTTATGACACGTGCACAAAGATGCACACACACCTGCTGCAAAACACACACACACTCAAGCACAATCAGAAGTTCACTGCAATGCTGTCTGCCATAGCGGAAAAACTGGAGGTGACTTCAAATGACATCAATAGGCAATAGATAAATTTTATACCTCTAAAATACGAAATGACAACTGGCTATGAAAAAGAATGAGGAAGATTTGGACACCAGTATAGGAAAATATCTACGATAAATTAAGTGTGGGGAAAAAGCAAATCACTGACTTCTATGGGGTGATCCAAATTATGTTCTTTAAATACGCTATGTGTACTATGTATAAATAAATAACATCTATACGTGCACGTGTATAATATGCACAGAAAATGTTATGAATGCTTGATATGTTATCAAACTGTTAGCAAAGGTGATCACCAGAGAGGGAGGATTGGGGGAGAGGGTGAAAGGGAGACTTTATCAAATAAATTTCTACATTCTTCTTCTCTTTTTTTAAAAATAAGCATGTATGTTCTAAACATTACAAAAAATAAAATAGAAATCATGATCAGTTAGAATAAATTCTCAAAGAAACTGACTCAGACAATGGTAAGCAAAAGAAAATTATGAAATCAAAAAGTCCTGCAACTTTTTCTTTTTTCAAGAAGACAGAATGATTGGCAAAGGAATTAGTTGAGTTATGCTTCAAAGAATGTCAGTTTAGCTACGGTTTTTCAAGTACTTTGAACATGGACTAAACATGTCAAAGTCATACATCTCTCACAGACAAAGAGTCTATAATATAATAAATAGTCTCCATTAATTGTTTCCATTGTCCATAATATTTTGTAAGTTTTACATCCCCAGGAAAATAATGTTTGCCAAATTCAAACCAGGGACCTTCAATACTACTTAGAGGACATAAATTAAAATGAGACCGACCTAAGCCAGTTGTGTTTATCAACCTGATCTCCTCGGAAAAGGAGAAATGAAGTCAAATACCCTTTAATACTGTTTATTAGTGGAGTAATATAATACATTTTGACAAGTTGAACAGTTGTAACAGGCGGCCATTAAAGTCTCTACAGGGCCTGTTTGGAATGAAAACAGGAGTGAGAGACAGCTCTATAACTGGGTTTTAAGAATAGCTCAGCCATCAACTACATCCTAACCAAGTACTTTTATCCAGTTAATTTACGGAGGGAATCCCTTAGGGTCTCCAGCCGTCTACCACTGTAGCTCATTAGAGTCTAATATCCAACTTTTCTCATTGTAACACTGAGAGCATTTACGCTTAAAATGTAATTAAACTTAAAACAAACAAGATCTTTATTCCCTGACAGTCCTGCTATTTTTAAATTGACAAAGGCATGAACTTACATAGGATTATTTAGAAAGCACTATACATTTCAGCCACTTATGGCAAGACATTTGCCCAACTGTTCATCCTCCGTGCAATTAGAAATCTAAATACTTGGGTTACGGGTTTCTTTTGGGAATTAAACTTGCAGATCTCTTACAAACGAGTAATGTGGTAAGACTTGCTGTCCAATGAAGTGTCTTATTGAAATATCCCAGGCCGTTTCACTTGTCACAGCTGTCGTTTCAGCCGCTTGCACTCACAGTGTATAGCTTTCATTACGAAAATAGAAATTTGTGTCCTAAGTGCTGTTACATTACTAATGCTAAATATTTAATTCCCTGGGGTTCCAATTATGGTTGAGCACTGGCAACACTGATTCTACTTTTTAATAACAACTGTAAAAGCAATTTGAGCATTTTTCAATTAATTAAATACATAGTAAACGAGTAACCTCTTGTCATTTTGCCCTCCAGGACCCGAGCTAATTGGTATAGAATAAAATGTTTTGAAAATTAACCAATACCCCGGTCTGCACACTGTTATACCATTAAATTATAGTTTGCAAAATGAAGTTTGTCTTCTAATAGTTTATGCTCAGTATAGTCTGCAGATATGAGAAGGTACCTGCGTTTTCTGCACTTAACCGTGCCTCTAATTAGAGCAGAGTTGAAAGCTGAGTGTCGTTCCTCTAAACACCAGTCCGTATCAATAATACTTTGCATTGTTCACATATAAATGCAACATAGGAGAGTTTCCCAGCTTTCAGGATGCATACTCACAACTTAGCTTAAACAGTTTTAAAAGTTTACCCATAAGAATTCCTATTGTCAATTATACTCACAGGAAAAAAGTTCAAAAATAAGTTTTTAGCTTTCTTTCACGAAAGAAAGTTACAAATCAAACATCTGGGAAAGTCCTTCTTTGCTAAACACTTTGTTGAAGTTTCTCCTTCTGCCATAGAACAATGTCGTAAATAAACTCTAAATTGGTTTCTCAGCTTTAAAAGGATGGTGAGGATGAATCATAAAAGCAGATGCTGTTTTACCCACATTCTAAAATGAATCTTTTTCTGAAGTGCAATGAAACCTGATTAAAGACACCATCTCCTTGCAGAAAAACGTCTCTGACAGGTGTTCCTCCAGCTCCAAGTCTTGATTGGCCATAATCTAAAGTCCATACTCGGAGAGTGAATGCCTTTTTGGCAGCTGTCTTTCTGACAGAGATGATCCCCTAAACAGGTTTCACTGAATTAGGGATCTCCGCAAAAGCATTATGGTTCATGGAAGAAGACACAGAAAGTGAAATGAATCACTCTGGGAGGGAAGGAAAAAAATAGGGAAAATTTAATAATTTCCATACCAATTTTTAGGGTTTAAATTTTTAATATTTCTAAGATGTTAGTAACATCTTTGAGAAATGAATTTTAATTACAGGATTAACCTGATAGCACCAGTCTGTTAATATAAATAGATCGGCCTAAATTTCCGATTTTTAAAACGCTAAAATGGATAATGAATTAGAACATTTTAGAATTTGGGGATTGGGTTGACTTCTCAGGCAGCAATCTCTACTCCATCAGCAAATACACACCCACACACCCACACATATATAAATGAAAAGAAAAATATAAATTTGTTAAATGTTTAAGTATTATTCTATTTGGAATGTAACATCTTAATAGACCTTCAAAAACATTGGTTTAATATAACCTATCATTTACAATTCTTAAAACAAAAAGCAATAGAGTTTGCAAATGACAAATTAAATCCAGTTATGCAAATTGTTTTTGCCGAAGACTAATTGTTTCCAGCTCAAAAACAGCTATATTTTGAAATCTGAAAGGAAACTTGTGATTTGGATACAAGTGGTACAGATATATTGTTTGTATTAAGAAATGGATCAGAATACACTCCCAAACTCTTTAGCACCCGGTTTTGAAAAATAATAATTTCATTAACTGACTACTCATATGTGGCCAAAACCACTAAACAAAACAATATTTGGTTCTCTAAAAACACTGGACAATTATCTACAGTAATAACTAATGCCACTATATTTAGTACCAGAGTCCCCAGGTTATTGGACACAACTGACCATCAGTCCTTGGATCCCAAACGGGCAGTCTCCAGCCCTCCAGCAGCAGCAGGGTGACGGCTGGTTGAAGATGACAGACTTCTCCCTTAGGATCACATGCCAATCAAGTTCTCCTCCTCTCGCTTTGGAAGATCTGACACTTCACATACTCGGAGGGGTTGGCAGCCCCAACTACACACTGAGAACTAATGTGTCTGCACACTGTAAACTAATAAGTCTCACCTCTTACTCACCAGTATGATAACTTAGGAGCTAATGGGGGAAAACCCACAGGTCTGGGAAGCAGAGCTGCTGAGCTCAATCCTGAGAGCGCTAACAGCAGTGTGACCTTGGACGCGTCACTGGACACCTCTGCACCTCTGGTCTCCTGGCTCTGACATGGGGGACAATATAACCACCGCATTGTTCTGAGGATCCCATAAGAAAACACGATGAAACCCTGCGAAGCACCGTGGAAATGTCAGACAACCACGTTTCTAGTCTAATGGTCACCTGCCAGCATCTTTAATGATTTTTCATTGTTTTTGTGCAAAGAAACTAAAGTAAAACATTTATGTAACGCATCCATAATAACGTGCATTAAAAAAACTAGAATCATTAAGGGCTAGGCAGTTTTGACTAGAGATGCTTTTTTAGAATTAAGGCTCTAGCTTTAGTCCCAATAAATAACAAGCCCAAAGAGCGTATGTTTAGCATTTTATTTTTTTAGAAAAAGGAAAAAGATGCAATAGGATAAAGAAGAGAAGGAGAATTTGCAGGATATTATCATGATATAGGCATCATTTAATAAACTATGAACTTAAAATGAGGCCTGTTTTAAACCTGATTTTCTTTTCTAAGGTGTATTCAACTAGCTGCCTTAGTTCCCAGACACAAGGCTCAGAGCTCCCCTATCCTGGCTAGAATCAGCTTCTGCAGAGCTTTGCTGAGTAGAGAAGCATGTTGAGGGGAGGAATTACAGCAGATCTGCCCCATTTTACCACCCGCTGGCTAGAACGCAGAGAACCGACAGGCTAAGGAGTAAGAGTTTTCAGGGAGGCAAGGGTTGCTTGCAAGTTATTAATACACAACTGAGGCATCTGACCCATTAGTGGGTCCCCGGAAGTCCTTTCTCATGCCTGCCTATATTCTCATGAGTTCCATCACCTGCTTTCCAAGTCCGCAGAAGTATAAAAGCAGTAAATTGAAGGGCAGAGGGAAGGCTACCAGGAGGGCACGTGAGAAACACAGCTGACAGCCATTGAAGAAAGACTGGTTTAAGAAATGCCCATGAGAATTAAAAACCAACAACAACAACAAGAAACTGAAAACAAAAAAGAACACCCAAGTCCTTTAATGAGAGCTGAGTCACGCAGTGCAATTCTTACTGAAGACCACGAGTTATTATCAAAGTTCAGTGAGACTCTACCTTTTTTTCAAGATAAGAGGGACAGGTGTGGTCCATTTTAAAAAGGTTTCCATCACAAATAGTTAATGTTCATTCTTAAAACTTGGCTATCTTGAATAACCTATTCCCTGAGGGTTCCAGATTATCGTGGTTTTTACTGTAGTTAGATAGTTTTATGGTTAATGTACTGTGGTAAAAATAAATATAGCTTAGCCTAAGCGTCTCCACTGAAAATATGTATGTCGTACAATGACAAATAAAATAGGTCAATAACCAAACCCACAGTAAATAATTCAAGCACTAAAGTACATAACATTAGAATAAACTAAAACTAGCCCTCTTCAACACTGACGATAAATATATTCAAAGTGGACTTTTCAAAATGAAAAGTGAAAATCTCCAAAGGTAAATGGGAAGAAAAGAGACATAAAATTACTAATTTATACCCTTTTGATAAAATCTAAATAATCACACACTACACTCATGAGAAGAGGCTGTAGGAGAACAAACCTAGCCTATGCATCTGGGTGAGGATCTAGTAATATTTCACACCATTCTAATTTGATTTCACATCATAATGGCCTAGTAGGTGCTCAATATATTGTTGTTTATCTGAAATACAATTTGCAACTGGTCTGGTTGTCATATAAATAAAAGAAGCGAGATACTGGGAATATCACCAACTTTTCTTGGGGGTGTTTAGTTAGACCTCTAAGACATAAGGAAAGGGAAAGAGTTCAAGATTGTAAAGGAAACCACTCCACTGCTGGCTGTAAAGCACACACTGATTTTGACTGCATCTGGGGGCAAAAACTGCAGGGTGAAGAATGTCCCATCCTGGTTATTTTTCAGAGTAGGAGACTGTGGCTGATCTAAAGATACTCCAAATAGCACCAGAAGATGATGAGGACCAAGTGAGAGTTCCCCCGTCACAGCTGGCATGAGCCTTGCTACTAGGTTGTCCTGTTTGGTCAGGCCACAAAAGATGTCCTGATTTGTGGCTTTGGGGAAATAGGGTAGCAGGGTGACCTCTATGGGGCCCCTTGGGGGCAGAGGGAGGTGACAAAGGCTATCATAGCGTTAGCAAGCCTCCTCTACCTGCTTCCCTGGTGCTGATGATGTCAGGGTTTTAGTAACCCCGCTGTTTTCTACTTTAATTTACATGGCTATTTGGTTTGAGCATTTTATAGAGCATATGACCATCTGAGCCATTTGAAGCAGGTATACTTGCCTTTAATGTCTACTGGCCTAGTTTATGCATTGCTGTGCTGTCTACCGCTCTGTTATCTCAAAGATAAGGTATCAGTAAGCTGTGCAGTTTTTCCCATCGGGTGTGAATTCTAGACAGTAACTTACTGGGCCATGGACGTGGGCATCCTCTAGGTCCCCATCCTTACCCCAGTTTGTGAAAAGCTTAACTCTACTTTCCAAAATTCACATAGCCCACCAAAAGGTAGTCAGAGCACCAAGGATATTACCAAATCACTTTATGGCAAGGTTTTAGCTCTCATATAGCTCATAGTCAGAATCTCATGTGTCTATCTCATAAAGACCTGGGTTAAGGATGAATTTTACAAACACTTATACATGTTCAGTGTATGCCACTGCATCTTAACACTCCACCAGTAAAGGACATTTCAGGCTGCAACTGACTGGCAAGTAGGGGCAGATTACTCATTGTTTATGCCATTTTGAAGGAAAAAAATCCAGGAATTTAGAAACTATAAAGGTAAACTTAGCGAGGCCTCCAAAGGCTATTTAGAGACAGGGCAGAAGAAAGGGGACGTTTTCTTTCCTTTGAGCAGGGGTTGGCAACTACAGCCCATGGGCTAAATTCAGCCTGCAGTCTGTTTTCATAAATGTTATTGGAACACTTTTGTAAAAGTGTCACTGGAACTCAGCCACACCCACTTGTCTATGGCTGCTTTTGCGTTGCAATGACAAAATAGTTGCAACAGACATTGTCTGGCCCACAAAGCCAAAAATATTCATTATCTGGCTCCTTCGGGAAAAAGTTTGCCAAGCCCTGCTTTAGAGGCTCTCTCTCTCTGAGAAGGATGGGAACCCCAGGAAAGCTGCCCCAGGAGAGCCCGACCTTCAATCGCCTCTTCTCTGGTCTCCCCCAGCCCTGAGGCATCCAGATGCTAGTTTCAGTGTTATTTGGTAATTGCTCCTACCTAATGGCCTGAAACACATCCCCCTTTCCAGTTGTGAGATGCCCAAAGAAGACACACAAGCACATGAAATCATCAGAAATGTAGCAGAATCTGTAAGTTTCCCTTCCAGCTCCACACTCACCCCACACTGATTGAGCACCTGGGCCCGCCTCACCTGTGCATTTGACATCAAATGCAGGAGAACCCCCAAGAGGATGATGTTAAAGGATATGTGGGATTTCACCAGAGAACAGTGAGAGGAGGGAAGGCCTTCCCAACAGAAGAGGCCGCAGATGCGTAGTTGCTGCACACGCATGACTGAGGTGGCAGTGCACGCCGCGATCTACTCCAGGAAAACCAGCTGCTGGAGAGAAGGGTCACAGGCTGGAGTGGTAGAAAACGACGTGAGAGGGGTCCTCTGGTCAGGTGGGGAGCAGCCTCGGGAATGGTGCTGAGAAGTTGAGGAGCGTTAGGCAGGTGTCTCTAAAGACTTTAAGCAAGGGGGGTGACATGATCTGATCTCCATGTTAGGAAGATCACTCTGACAGCAGGGGCGAGGTAGGTGGGGGGTGAAGGATGTCTATGCTCTCCCAGACGCCACTGTATCCTGCCCAGCACAGCCACTCTGAAAGGCCCTAATCACCCTTTTCTTTGCACTCCAAGCAGTTTGACTTTCTTCCCCTGGAATCTCAGAGCACATTCTGGACAACTGATAAAGTGGTATAATTCCCATCCCCAATCATCATTTTCTTGACTGCCTCCCAGTTCCATGCTTCTCCACCTATCTGTAGTGAAGGGCCAATCGTTTGTTGTCTTTTTGTTTTGCTTCTAATTTCCAATCTTCTGCAGACCAATATTTTTGTAAAATATAAAATCGTGCACTCGGATATCATGGCCAAGTCAAATCGCCATGTAAGTTTCTAAATGCTTTCTCTTATTATTTGGTATTTATCTTGTCACAGGCTGATAAATGTTTGTGGATTTCTGGTTTCTGGTCCAACACGTAAGGAGCTTAGATGTCACCAACTCCAATCTAAAACAAGTAAAATACCGAACAAACTGAAAAATCAGCCAATCTCGTGAGATCCATAAGGGAAGTGCGGTTACAGGGCAAACTTCTGCCCCTAAAGCTGGAGTGAGAGACAGATGAGTACAGCAAATCACAACTCACTAGAGCAGAAACCCGTAAGCAGAAACCTCCATGGGAGCCAATGGCAGGGTGGGAGAACCTGAACTGTAATTGCCCAGTTGCTGGAGGCTCAGTGTGGACAACCCTGAAGGCAAAAGTTCCAGGGGGGCCCAGTCACAGGGAGTTCCCACCCTTTCGTGAGTTTCACCTCCAGGAGCTCAACCAGGTCCTCACACAGTGAACATCCAGGAAAAATCCCCTCATGCTTCTGGCAGGGGGAGGGGAAAAGGAAGCATTTTTGAAACGTGCCAGAGCTTTCTTCTTAACAAGGTCTGCTCTCAGGAGAAACTATTTTCATAGAGCCTAACCTGCTAGGGTTTTACCAGAGCCTAACTGACCTGAAGGAAAAGGAATACCCACTTCCAGCTGGCCACAGCCTTCCGCAGGGAGGAAGGGAAATATGTAACTGCAGCCCGCTCTAGCCACCTTGTCCTACCTAAGGGGGCGGGAGACTGAGGAGTGCGAAGCTCAGACAAGAGGTGCAGCAGGCTCATTAAAAGACAGAGACCTAATCACGGGTCTATCTCATTCCTTGCTGGTGGGAATGCAGAACAATACAGCCACTTTTGTTAAGACAGTTTGGCAGCTTCTTATAAAACTTAATACTCTTACATATGATCCAACAATAGCACTCCATGGTATTTACCCAAAGGAGCTGAAAATTTATATCCACACAAAAACCTGCGTACAGATGTTTACAGCCACTTTATTCATAACTGCCAAAACTTGGAAGCAACCAAGATACACTTCATTAGGTAAATGGAAAAACTCTGGTACATGCAGTGAAATATTATTCAGCACTAAAAAGAAATGAGTTATCAAGCCATGAAAAGACAGAGAGAAACCTTAAAGGCATATTACTAACTAAAAGAAGCCAATCCGAAAAGGCTAAATAACTTGATGATTCTAACAGTATGACATGATGGAAGAGGCAAAACTATGGAGACGGTAAAAAGATCAATGGCTGTCAGGGGTTAGTGGAGAGGAAAGGATGAATAAGCAAAGCACAGAGGATTTTTAGGGCAGTGAAACTACTCTGTACGATACTCTAATGGTGGATACATGTCATTACACATTTGTCCAAATCCACAGAATATAAAACACCAACAGTAAACCTTAATGTAAACTATGGACTTTGGTGATGGTGTCAATACAGGTTCATCAACTGTAACAAATGTACCACTCTGGTGGGGAATGTTGACCCTTTTGAGCAAGCAAGTCACAACTCCATTTCTTAGCTACTCAGGAATAGCCAGCAACTACTGTCCACACGTGCTCCAGTCCCCTGATTTGAGGAACAATTCCAACTAGCCCCACCTCAACAGATGGAAAGTCAAGGCAGCCTGAATCCTTTCTTTTTCTTCCTCCTGTGAACATGGCAGTGCCCTCTGGAGGCATAAATGTTCATTTTTATAGGATTTGAGAGTCACAAGTTGTCCTCGCAATGTATGTTAACTATATTAAACAAACATGGACAGAAATATCATAAAAAGCTACCTTCAGGATTTATAACCCTCCAGCTAGACTATAAACTCTGTGAGGGAAGGACCATGCCCACTATGGTCTCTACTCGATGGCCAACACTGTCCAGTACCCAGTACATGCTGAGTAAGGACTTGTGGGTGAATGTGGGAAGTAACATGATCCAGATAATGTTACTTACTAATCACTTAAGCATATGTTGTAATCCAAACTCACCAAGCGTCTAAAAACAAAAATATTCTCCAGTGCTTTTTTCCTGGAAATGTTTTGCCCCTCCCTCTCTATCTTTAAATCCCTCTGCACAAATGAAATTGAGTATACTTAATCCACTGAACGGTTTAGGGGACAGCTATAGCCAGGGATATTCTTTCACTTTCCTTCCTTCGTATCCTTCTGAACCCCATCTTTTCTTAAAAACAAACGCTGCCCAATAATATTGAACGGTTCATCTCAGACTTGCTTTTCACAGGACCATTACAGCTGTGTCACACAAGAAAAAAAGGAAAACAACATTTAATAATGAAAGAAAACACATTTTTGGAGAAATGTGCCTTTCAGAGAAATGAAAACGAACGGATATGAAAGAAGAGATTGTGTTCCCTGCCTGCTACTAGATCGTGAGTTCCAAATCCCCTGGATATTCTACTAGCATCTCACCATCTGCTCAGCCCACACTGTCTTTCCTCCCATTAGACTTCCTTCTCCTAGGTTCCCTGTCTCAAAACACCACTACCATGACCTAACTGCTGCAGCCTTCTGGACGCCCTCGTTGACAGGCTTTTCCTTTACTCCCATATGTAACCAGTCAGCCACAGGTCCTTTAATTTCTAGCATCTTAGTATCTCCCATCAATCCACCGACAGCTCTCCTTCCCCTGGCTCCCGCAACTATTCTCACCCCTGGACAATTACTTGCAAAAACCACCGAACTAGTCTCTCACCACCAGTCTTGCTGGTCTCCAGTGTACTCCCCATGCTGCCACCAAACATGATACCTCCACAACGCAGAGCTGGTCAGGTGAAAGTAAGATGAGGTCCAAGCTGCTCTCATGGGCGTATAAACCACCCTTTGCAGCCTGGCCCCTGATTACTCTCATCTCTCCTTCTAAACTCCGCACGCACCTCTCCTGCTTCTTTCAAACTCCTTGCTGACTCCTGAAGGCACACGCTCTCCCTTGTATTTCTTTGCTCCCTCTTCCTTCAAGGCTCAACCCCAATGCCCCTCTCCTCCGGGCAGCCTTCCTTGACTTTGCCCACCCTCCGTCAGGCTTGGCTGGGGACTCTGCCCCTGGGGTCCCATGGCACCTGGCCTTTCCCTCTCACCGTGCTGTGCTGAAATGGTCTGTTTATGTCTCTGTAGCCAGGATAGATGCTAAGCTCCAAGCTCCACAAAGGTAAACACTGCATGCTGTTCACCATTTCATCTCCATGCCTGAGCCCAATGCCCACATTGATGAATTCAGGGAACATATTTTATTCATATTTGATTCCCTGGGTTTATCACAATGTTAAAACCCAGCAGGTATGTATAAATAGTAATGAATACATGGAACATTCTATTGGTTAAAATTCAGTTCTGAGATTAACATACTTTAACTTGTTACTTGTACCCATACTGGATGACAAAATGTTTGTATGACGTGTACAGATGGCAAGTAGACATTTATTTCTGATGTGTATAGAATAAAATATTATGAAGAATAGGGATGTGATACAACCATCTGCAGATTGAATTTCCAGAACTGGGGACAAGCATCTTCAAGATGGCAGCATTTGCTGTGGAGTCAAAAGATCCTTATTACCACTTAGTAGCAAGGCATTTCATCTTCCTGGGACTCAAGTTTCTTCACGTGAAAAACACATCTTCTCCAGCTTCAAAAGCCTGCAAGTGGAAGCTGCCTGCTACTTTTATGCATGGAGTTTGCAAGGTGTTTTGAATAAAAAGACTCCTGGAAAAAACAATTAAATAGTCTGCTAATGTGTCTTGCAACTGACACTTCAGTATATTCATACATAAAGTTTAAAGATGGCAGGTAGGTTAAGGTAATTTAGCAGTAAGTTGTTCTAAAAACATTTTGTGGAGAAAATATATATAAACAATTATAGACAAAATTATAAAGTGCCTCGTATTTTAAAAGAATATACAGAGAATACAGCAATCACAGCAGAGTCAGGAAGTCTAGTGGTAACCAACCTATGATTTGCAATATTTGTAAAAAAAAATTTTTTTAACTGTCTAAAATAGCATCATTTTCTTTTCTTTTCTTTTTTCTTTTTTTTAAAACTGCTAGATAAACAGTATTACAAGATGATTCCACAGTGCTGGCTCATTATACATACTCAGAAGTTTTAAGTCGCCCACCTAATGTAGCACTTTCCTAAAACACAATTCATTTTGGCCTCCTCATTGGCAATGCGTATAGTTGGGGGCACTGGAATCTGCATTATTACACATAAAATCCTGAGTATCTTAATTTTGATGTCTTTTATAACCACGTTGATCAAATCTATGATTTATATAAATTTAAAGAAACTCTGGTAGTCCCTTAGGTGGCTTCCTTTTTCCAAGTTCCCGACTTAAGGGCCTCAGGCATATTAGCGCTTCTTACTTTAGCCTTCTAAAATTGGATGTATATTTAGAAAAGGCTCCCAGCTCTCTTACTACCTTGAACACTTGAAAAGAATGCACAGAAATGCCTGTATTTTCTTAGGGTGCCCAAAATAGTTCCTTAGTAAAGCCATCAGCTCTATGTACCATCTTACAAATGTATTCTTTTTTTTTTTTTAAATGTATTCTTCATGTAACTTTTAACTATATGTGATCTTGCAGTTTTAACTTTGGAGCTCTTCTAAAAGAACTTTAAGTTCTTTTCTTTTAAGCCTAAAATAAAACATTTTAAAGTATTATAGTCTTACAGATTATGCATTTAAGGCATCATAAAGGTACAAAATATCTTATTCCTTATCAAACACAAATGGAGGAAAGTAAGATTGTTTTTCACATTCACACACACATACTGAGCCTCATAGCCTAAAAACTACTTCCAAGTCCTAGCTTTAAGAAGAAGAGTATCCATTTGTTTTTTCACTCAAATATACATATTAAAACTCAAATATTACTCTTCAAGAAAGCATGCCACATTTCTGGTGAGTTCCTAAAACATAGGAAGCTGTTAAGTACACTTTGGGGCAGTCACATACTATTTTGATGACCAGACCAGATTGCACCTCACTTCCAACAGACCACACTGCAGCTCATTTCCCTCTGCTCCTGATGTCCTCCTTCTCTGTGTCACATACATGCTCCTTCCCAATTCAAGCCCACCATTTTCTGTGAGGCCTGCTCCAGCAGTTTCAGCTTTCCTAGTCTCTCTCCTAAATTCCGAAGGCTCTGGATTTCTAGTAACACATAATCACGTTGGACTCTATCCCAGTTTCTTTTTACTTCTTCCCTGTCTCCACCCCCCCAATCTAAGAGCCGTTGAGAACCCCGCAAAGGGATCAGGGCCTGTATTGCTCTTCTTTACTGTTAGGGTCCCAGTTCCTATCAGTGCTAGACAGGAGATGCTTCCCTAGCTGCTTCTTGATGAGTGACGACTGGTATTCAAAGATTCTATATGTCCATAGTATCTTTTGTCCAGGTCACTTTTAAGGGCAAGGACTATTTTATTATCTTATGTCATTTATAATCACTGTGGTCATGACCATAATAGGCTAAAGATTAACTATATTTAGAAGAATTGCAAGATTGGGGTTCCCCTGGGCCTAGGGCCTCACTCAAAAAGGTCAAAGATTTAAAATATTGACTTTTGTTAGAAGGATTATTGTAACCAGTTAAAGGCATCCGATGTTTCTAAAAAAGAAATGGAGCTACATCTTCAGTACGAGTTCTAAAGTCAATATACACGGTGGAAAATCAGAATAAAAATTATCCTTGAAAATCCTTTCAGCAAGTCTCTCCCAAAATACAGCATAGCCGGTTTCATACCTGCCTCTCAGGAAGTATAACAGTATAATTTCCACCAGGGTTGGGAACAGAGCTGTTTCTTCCATTAAGCATCATGGAAAGTATCAATAGTTGCCTTTTCGGGGCCACGTACTAGAAAAGATACTGGTAGTTTTTTATTTCCTTCTTTTCTTCCTAAGTGCATAGAGTTGAATTAGATGGACATTGAACGCAATACCGCTGAACACAAATTGTAAAGATAATGAATTCATTCTACAAATAAAAACTACAGGCAACATGGTAGTGACAAAAGCTAGAGTCTTCCAATTGAAAAACTACTATAATATGTCCTTGAACGTCACGTCTCTCTATTAACACTCGGAAAATTTCCCCAAGTAACCTGTCAGCTTTGCAGCGTCTTTTCTATAGTGTATGTCTACCTTTATTCCTTTACACGGAAATTGTTTACCCCCCCAAAAAGTAATTTTTTCTCAAAAATATTTCTCTAAAAATAAGAACAAAATCTAGGTTGTGGACAAACTGTTTTTTGATATCTAGCTACAAGTTATTTAAGATAGTCTGCATGTTTTGAAATCATAAACAAATCCAGTTAAAGCAAAAATACCACAAAAATGTAGATGTCCTCTTTGTCTCCCCTTCCATACACACAAAATCAATTCTAGTCTTAAAAAGAAATGCTCTCTGTAATTATCATATGACCCACAATCGCACTCCTGGGCATTTATCCCAGGAAAATGAAAACTTATGTTCACTCAAAAATCTATACACAAATGTTTACAGCAGTTTTATTCGTAATAGTGAAAAACCAGAAACAACCCTGAAGTCTCAACTGGTAAGTGGTTAAACCAACTGTGGGACAACCATACCATGGGATATTACCCAAACATAAAAAGAACAGACTTGAAATATTCAAGTTGAATCTCCAGAAAATTGTGCTGAGTGAGAAAAGTCAATTCCAAAAGGTTATATACCATATGATTCCATTTATATAACATCCTTGAAAAGAAAAAATTATAGAAATGGAGAACAGCCTAGTGGTTGCTATGGTTAAGGAAGGGAAGCAGGAGAGAAGCAACTATGGATATACAAGGGCAACACAAGGAATCCTTGTGGTGAAGGAAATGTTCTGTATTTTGGCTGTACTGATGCCAATGTCCACGTTGTGATATTGTACTATACACCATACTATTTGGGGAAACTAGGTAAAGGGTACAAAGGACCTCTCCATTATTTAGTACAACTGCATGTGAAATCTATAATGATCTCAAAATACTAAGTTTAATTAAAAATAAAAAAGAAACACTCTAGCCTAATAAATTTACTGTGCCATATGGAGACCTGAGATTAAGAATTTATCATAGCACTTTCTTTGTAAAAACTACAGAAGTGGATGAAGTACGAACTGGGTCATTTACAAAACAGTCACTCACAACTGCTTCTTCGAGTGTCATCAGCATCTGTGAATCGCCCCAGTTCCCTCGCTGAGGGCTACCTCTAGTGAGACATACCCCTTGACAGTGTTCACACCACAGAAGCCAGAGGCCTGCCTGCCACAGAGGAATCCTTCCATTTTCCTACAGCCACCACAAAGGCCACAACAAGGAATTTCCCAATGGCAAGGCAAACCATCATTATTCAGTCTCCCCAAATGTACGAACTCTGGGAAAGACTGGATGTCAGCCTTCTTTACATAACAAATGCTCAAACACGTAACAAATGCTCAAACACGTAACAAATGCTCTGCCAGTTATGATTTTTTTCTTGTATCTGAGTTGAGCTGATAGATTTTTTGAGAAGAAAATGTTCTATTCCAGAGGGACTAATATAGAGAATTAAAATATATATAAGGATACCTTTCAAGTCTTTTTTCTCCCATAAATATAATACAGTCACATTAGAAAGTGATTTTAAACCTATCCTAATGATATCAGATTGCCAGAATTGCTATGTTGGAGAATGTGATTTTTTTTTTTGGAACACTCTTTTTCAGGTATAAACATTCATTCAATCCAATAAAGTCGTTTTAGAAAAAAAGTCAACATATAAAATTGATTTTATTTTTTCTATACTTTGATTAAAACAGATAGCATTTGGTAATACACTACAACGCTAAGCACGTCAAATAAAATTGGTGATCTAGAAGGGCACAACCTTCTTCTGCATGACAACTGTGGATTTTAAGTGGAAAAATACTGTAATCTATAAATAAGAACATCCAAAACATATTTAAACCACTTGAGCACTTGATTTTTCCATGGCCTTTGCATCTAGACTGAACAGACCACAGGAAATTTCAGACTGATAGCTGAATCTAAAAGAAAAAAAAAAATCCATTTAGTTGCCATGATCATTGTCACCATCAGTCCCTAATATCTTCTTATACTTCACCAACCTCACTTAACTTTGCCCTGTTGCTTTATGCTCGGGAGAAAGACAAATCACTAATCAATTATGCACACTAATTTAAAATGCTACCTTTAGGAGGCATTTTCATACCTTAGGAATAGGGGTGAGTACTTCCTCTAACTGCTTACTTTTAAACATTTTCGGTAACACCTTAGGCAGGATGCACTGAACATTTGCAAACACTTAAAAATGCTACAGTCTACATAAACTATCGAACTGCGCCCCAAAAGTGGCAGTACAATTCTGCAACTGGTTGAGGTCACATGGAAAATAGAATTATATGCTAATTTGTTCCTATATTAAGTTATCATAGAAGGTCAGACCAAGCACAGTAAAATGAATTCTGGAAAAAAAATTAACTAAGTAGATTGGTATGTACCGTATCAAAGTAAACTGTTTATCTTAACAGATACAAATACAAGAAAGATTTTTAAAACAGGGGCATTTTCTCCTTTTCAAAAAAGTAAATGTTTTAACCAACCCCAGGCAATGACTTGCATGATTTAAAAACACTTTATCTAAATAGTTTTTCCCTAAAGGAGAACAAGGGCAAGATACTTTTTTTCCAAGGGGAGAAAAGAAATGGAAAAGGGCAGAGTATCCAAAAGAGAATAATTTCCCCAGAAAAAGCTTTACTTTATCTACGTATTTATTGACTTTTATTCACGTAAATAGTTCTGCACATGTACTATAAAATGAACAGATAGGTTTAAACTAAATGATGGGGTCAGGAGGTACTTATCATATACATTTATTATTTTACTCCAAAATAAACTAAACAACAATATAGATGTTTGCCTTAACGTAGATTTGTATGAAGAAAATACGCTTCATTTAAAAAAACTATTGAGGAAAAAAATCTATACTCATTTTTTTCTGGAGGGCGTATCTATAGATAGGCCTTAACCATAGATAAGTTCTAAGGATACAATATCAACTTAGAAAACTATAAACCAAATTAACGGTTGAAGAAATTGGGCTACCAGTTTCATACGTGATGATAGTGCAACCTTTATATTTCTATTTTCAAAGGTCCTTTATAGGAAAAAGGAAAAAATTGGGGGGAGGGGGTGATGGAGAACTAAAATCTTACAGCATTTGAAACCAAGGGACCAGTATTTTATAAAGCATCCGGCTTACTGCAGGACACAACTAAGACGAGTAACAGAGATCATCTGTGTCACGCCCTCAGGCAAATTCCTGGGAAAAAATAAAACGATAATTTTTTGTTCTAGAGTCTATCCTATTTTCCATTCAAAGATATGTTTATATTTTTCATTTCATTGCAACATTTCCAACGCAATGCTACAAAACAACTAGCACTCACAAAAAGCCGTCTGAATTTTCTTTAAATCATAACTCATTTTTAATTTCTAAAGGAACTGTACCTATTGCTTTCAATAAAATTTTATTACTATTAGTTATAAAATACGTTAGGTTCCCATGGAATACAAGTTAGACATCTTCAAATACTGACTTTTCTACTATATATTATAGGCATTGTTTACCCTATTTTCTCCTTACCAAGTTAGATATGGAGATACTTAGTCCGGCATAAGATCTTTGGCTTCTTGATGAACTATAAAATAAAGCAATATACTACTTTATTATCATTCTTGTTTGAAGGACCTTATGTATTGCGATCTTAATCCATTAAAAAGTTATATTTGAAAAGGGTGGGGGGAAGTCTGACAAAAATGAAAACATGCAATGATGCCTAAAATATCAGGGCTTAAGTAAATTAATCTTCATTCCCACTGAAAGCAGTCTGATGTCCAGGGACTAGGAATTATTCTACCATAACATACAGCACGTTAAATACTACAATAGACCCATTTGAAATGTCTTAAGATAATTATTATGTCATCTACAAATGATGGTATATAGACTTAATATTTTAATATTCAGTACCAGAGGTTCTAACGCAAAATATGCTGAAATGGTAAATACATTAATTTGGTTAAAGATAAGAGCCAGCAAATCAGTAGCTATCCTATGACTGAAAGTAAGACTCCAAACAAGATCTGAAAAAGAATCGATAAAAGCAAGGGCAAAATATTTGGACCCTGGTTATCACAAACAACACTGTCATTCCTGATGGTTTGCATATAAAACTCCTTATCTCCACTAGCTAGTTGAAAAGAATGAAAAGCTTCTTACAACCAGCTAAAAAGAAAGTCTACCATGCTCCTTGAAAAAGCTCATTTTCACATTACTCAGGCTTCATTATGCTAAATCAATATTCGTTTAGTCACTGGGGTTATTGACATATTTTAAAATAAAAGTATACCCTTCAGCTACTGCACTCATTACAGGTAATTTGTCTTGTCAGAGAGCAGGGAATATTATCCTAGTCTTTCAGGGGCTGACAGCCCATGGAAATACCTCCCCATGGTTACAACTGTAAATAATTTTAAGGTAAAATATTGAAAAATCAATGACTGTTTCCTGCAATCTGTCACAAACAAATCAATCATAATCTGTACTGCCAGAGAGTATGATTTGAAGGAGATGGGAGCAGATGTAATTCTTGGCTGGGATCTCTCATTTCAAAATCACTTCACATAATGGTGTCATCATTTAAACACTTAACAGTCAGCGCAACTGCCACTGTAACATCTAGTTGGACAAAACCACAAGGAGGAGGAGGAGAAAATGCCATCACTATTACGTTAACAAACATTTAATTTAAATGGTTACTGCATTAGTAAATTTCAGCCGAAAACAGTTTTACCTGCCCCCTTTCACAGTTTTAAATTAATCAAGGCTGCTTTTCTGTGTACTAATGCTTAATAAATTAGTCCATGACTAAAGCACGTATTCTTTTTATTTTAAAAGTCCATTATAGAGAACAAAATTTGGAATTAATAAATAAATCATTTGGATTGTAGAATATCCATAATTCTATCTATATAACAAAGACAAAAAATAGTGTCACAGATGTCAAGATTATACTTTTAAAGTAGGTTTAAAGGTCACAGTTGCCCAGATATTAAATTTTATATTTTCCTTCTATTAATAAATATTACATTTCAACTTTGTAATACTGTAGCACATTTTAGAATGACCAGCAAGACCTAGTCAATTCAAAAACACCCTTGCATTCCATACACAAGCTACACCATAGATTGATATTTTAAAAGCTAGAGTAATAACCCAAGTATATGAAGTGTAAAAGTTGGTCAAGGACATAATATTGAATTGTTCTGCAAATGTAAACTGCCTTCCAAGTAATCGCTTTTATATCATTTTTTTTCTAGGCTACATGTTAATAGCTCCTCAGCTGCTTCCAACCTCTACCTAGGCAAGAATGAAAGAATCTGAGATTAGTATATTTCCTCTTCCTGTTGTATTAACCAAAAACATCATATAATTTAAAGATTCAAGAGTCTCCTTCTTGAAGGTTTTTGTTTTTAAATGTATACTAGCTCTTTAATAGAAGAAACTGATTTTAGCTACTACTGTTGCTTACCAATTTCCCAATTACATAATTAGACATCATAAAGCCCTTTATTATTACATTAATATCCCTCCATAGATATAGTTCAGGGAGTATTTTTGATGACTAGAAAAGTATATCATTTTTCTTAAAAAGGAACAAAAATGATATAAATACCATTACACAATTTAAGCCTTTATAAACATTCTTAGACATAGCGATTGATAATTTATAAAAGGGTTTGACTCTGTTTTTAATTTAACTTGCATGGACAATGTAGCAACATAGCATGAAAAGATGGAAGCTTTTCTTATTGACACAGATTTTTCATTTTTCATTTTTGTTGTTCAAGAATCTTAGATTCATTCTTTAACACCAGCATTAGGTTTCTGAAACTGGAAAAGCATGTGGGGAAATGATCAAAGATCTCATCCAGAATAAAACAGTCCTCCATTCCATGTGAATCCCTGCAACAGCTGCAAAGAAAGCAACAAGCCAACCTAGTGAGAGGAAACGGAAAGTATTACCCATAGCCTAGGATTACACAAAAAATGGAAAGGGACCTAAAGCTGACAACTAGGGAAGGAACCCGTGTGTGGGAGCTCCTGGCCTCCAGTGCGCTAGAGCAGCCCAGGCTGGGCCTGGTGAGCTCTTTGGCAGAGCCCTGGCACCAGTTGTCAACCAGCAAGTCTCCCACTCAGAGCTGGCTGGTGGCTGGCAGTAAACCACCCTGCCGAGGGCACGTTCCCCCAGAGAAGGCAACAAAGCCGGAGAGGTAAATGAGGACAGCTCAGCAACGTGCTCAGTGCCTGCGCATCGACCACAAGCTAAAATGACATCTACTAGAACGGGGTAGGCCACCATCACAGATCTAATTCTCAGAAAGAAGCTATTTTAAGGGTGCTGAGTATGCCTAGATGAGATTTCTCAGCTCTCCCAACATAGCCTATTACCCCAGGAGGAGGAGCTCGAAAACTCAACACAGGAGAATCAGATTGTTTCCATACCCCAAATTTAAAGAAACTGCTCTCTACTAGATAAAGTTCTTATATGTAATAAAGGCACAGGATTACAGAGGAAAGTATTCTTTTCAAAGAGATAATATTACCTCCCTATCTTCAGAATCTCCTTCTTCCAATAGCCAGTACAGTAGCTCCATTATGGACTGTAGATTCTTCAAGAGAAAAACAGCAAGAGTTAGCTTCATCTTCCCTACCAGTTCGTTCCTTCATTGAATTACAATTTAATTACCAATACTTCAATTGATTTTATTCCTGAATGATATAGTTCTCAAAAAGCATACTCTAGCCATTTCCACTAGAGAACATTTAGTATAACCTTCTCAATTAATCAACCATAACCTATTACTGTTGAAAGGACATGCTTTCCTTCATATTTTCAAGAGTGGGGAACCCCCCTCACACACCTATTTTATATAAAAGAGCTATCAGTTTTAATACATTTGAATACCATTAATATATAAGAAATAAATATGAATCTTCATAATAAATTTTGGCTAATACCAGATATAAAACTCAACCAATTTGCATATATGTTTAGATTTTTCCTAAATTCATCCTTAGGAGGGAAAAAAAATCTAATCCTCCTGTTTTTAAAATTCAACAAGTTTACATGTGGTTAAAAAACCAAAAAAAAACCCAAAAAAAAACCCCAAAAACTAAGCTTAAAGGCAAACAAAGAGGAATCAGATTGCTCACTGTTTAACATTTTCTTCATATTTGTGTGTTTCCTAAGTCACTGTAATGCTTCAGCTCTTGGTCATACATGAAGCCCCATAACGCCCAATCAGTGATAGGAGAACACAAGTGTGTTACGTAAAAACAATTATATAACATTAAAAATCACTTTAATGCCTTTGAAGGTATCCACAGAGAAGCACTTATTCTACTGCAGGCTGTACTAGGGTTGCCTTCTGTAGAGTTAGCTTTTTTTTTTTGGTCATCCAACCATCTTTTTTACTTAAGAAAATATTCTCTATCACTAAATCCAGTACTTGCTCTCCCCACTAGGCAACACAAATATTCTGCACAGTATTTTTTTTTTCTCATAGCTTTTCTCATCTGCTTGTACTCAGCAGCCCCTATTTTGATGAGAAGTGACAAGTTGTGTGCACACCTGGATATCCTTTGTCCTTTTAAAAGAGTTTAGTACCCATGACTAGAGCTGATACTCCCTCTAAGTTTATTCTTAAAAGAACTGGGGCAATGAAAATAATCAAAAACTGTAATTTGATATAAACATTATTTCCTTTAAATAATACTCCTATTTCTATAACATATCATAACTTTAGTCTTGATTTTTACGAAAAGCACTGAGTTCATAAATTTCACTATCCGATGATAACATTAAAAAATAAATGCATTTTAAGCGCATTTCCATGAATCAGAAATTTTCCTACTTACCAATGCACTGGTAAAATTTTAATAATCAAAGGCCTCAAGTGACATTCTCTACATTCTGTACTTAGACTATCCCTATTTCCAATACAAATACTTTGGTAAAACAAACGCTGATGCTATTTTGGGTTTACTCCACACACAAGCACAACTGTGCAGACACTCACTTGCAGATGAGCCTGGGGGTGCACAAGGACAAATTTCAGTCAACATTTGGAGGAACCCCATAGTTCAGAAGTGAGCTTAGCTGAAAACATCCAAATGTATTACGGAAACATCATACTCAAAACCTGCACAGAAAATGGAAACGATTCTGTTTAAGGAAACACAGAAGTCTGGTTAAATACTTTTGGGATATTAGATATGAATATCTAATCTAATTTTCTCCAAGGTATCACTCTATACTATCGCAAATAAACAACTAAAGACTGTATCAAGGTGTGGAATATCATTAGCCTGAGAAAAGGCTAGAAAAATGGATTACATAAATGACAACTGCAGGAGAAAATTATATTCTATTCTCCTGAACAAATGTTAAGTGCATCCTTACTAATAAAGATTTAAACTTTAACTACATTTGAATATACTGGTTTTCAATTTTGAAGCATCTAAGTTAATTTGCCAAGCTAAATTGGTGCTCAGGTATACTCTAGCTATAAAATACTGCAGATTTATGCAGAAATAAGTCATGAGTATCACACTCCAGAGTAGTGCTACGAAAGCAAACCAGAGTCATTACTGAACAAGAAAAAAATAATTCCAAGATTTTACATCTTCTTAGAGTTGTATCAGCTGCTGTTCTATTAAGGACAATTATTCTCTATAAAACAGCTAATATTTATACCAAAAAGATGTTAAACTACAGGAGCCAACACAATGTAGACACTGAAGGGAAATACACAAAGATATTGAGATATTACCACACAAAATAGGCTGTGCTATCTCAGAGTTAAAACACTGTTCCAAAATATGATCCTGTTTTCCTAATCTGTTTTAAAGAACATGTTTAATTCACTCAGGATTACATGATCTCATTTACTTGCACATTATCAACTGAAGAACACTGACATTTTCCACAAGATTTCTATACTGTAAAAACATATTATATTATTATATATTAATGTATTAATAATTACTTGGTGTTACTTATTAAAACAGATGACAGGTAATTAGCTCATATTCCTATTTCATTTCTTTTAACACAGCATATCAAATTTGAAAATAATATATGGATAATAGCATTGGGATGTTGATCTTAGCTGCCAGAAAAAAAATTTTTGAAGGGGAGTTGGGGGATAAGTAAAGCAATTATCTCAAAATTAATGCTCTTGTTTTAGTTTCAGCAAACAAATCTAAATCAGTCATTCTTTGATTTTAGTTTGCCATGTAATGCTCTGCAGCTCATTATCCTTGGAGTCACGAATGAGCTGTGACTCTACACCTGGCCTCTCCGATCATAACGCCTATGGCCTCCTCCACTTTCATTTCCTCTTTCTACAATGAGTTTTAATATTAAAGAAAAACACTCACACATCTTACATACACACTGATGGACAGCCAGCTTCCAGGAAATCATGAGCTACAAAGAGAGGGGGGAAATCTTAATGCAATACTTATGTTGAAGGGTATTAGGTGCTGGGAAAGCCAAGGGGTAATATAACCAACAGCATCCGTCCTGCCATTGTTTTGGCATTTGGTATTCAGAGATTTGAAGCAAAGGACAGTAATACTATTCCAGTGGTCATCCAGGTTATGATTCAGATCCTTAAACTAATAAGAGTCTAAATGCACCATCTTCACTTGCTCATCAATTCAAGTTTACAGAACCACATTTTGGAAGAAATAAAACAGTTTTCTTCTACGTCTGGAAATAAAAGCAAGGCATTCCATAAACAATGTAGTTAAGTACTTGACAATAAGAAAAAAGAAACTGTTTTAGATCATTAAAACATTCTAGGAGACTGTCTTCTAAAAAAGTGAAGGGACATAAATTTCTTATATATTTACCTTTTTATTACAATCTTGTTTCTGCACATTAAGCACGCCTTCCTCTACATATTTTTTACTGAACACTAATAAACGTCTGCTTAATAATATACTATGCTATTTATGCGTTTCTTTCTAAATCAGGAACCTTTATTCCACAAAGATGGAAGCACAAAGAAAGTCGACAAAGGCATTGCCAAAAAGCCACAAGTAGTATTAATACATGCCAGAACACTTAACATTGAACTATCATTTCTCTCTAAAACTTCTGCTGCCAAAGTGCTCACAAAATCTGGAAGCTCAAAGACAGGTTTCTATGCAATTAGATTCTCCAAAAGCAAAACTGTATAGAAATATGCCGCCCTTCTTATGTCACCATTTTATAGACAACATTTTCTCAGGATCTTAATTAAGATAACGATGCACACCTGTGTCAACATTCTCTGGCAAGACAGCCTTATCAATCATAATCCTTTAAGTACACTCCAAAACAGCAAAGCGATATGACAGAAGCAATCTGTTGCCTTTCCTAGCGTCAGTGTTGTGTCTCTCCCACAAGAATGATGAGATCTTTAAAATACAGCAGATCTACTTTTATGAGTCTTTAAAGTTTTAACTGTAAACAGTTATTACACTAAATAAACAGGAATAACCTCTTTTGCACTTGATTTAAACAATGACAACTGTACAGCCAAAACTCGAAGAGCAAGCTCCACAACCACGTCTTAACAGTACAATTGTGGATCTTATTTTAAAGCTCTAAATTTTAAGAGTTACGCATCACAGGATCCGTGCAGACATGACAAACTAATAAACTCTTAGGAAGTTTTAAAATTAGATTTTTTTTTAAAGTCTTTCATTAAGAACAATCAGGGAATACCTATCCCTAGTGTAAGTTAAAATGTTCGGAAAGATACAAATGCAATAGTAAGCCAAAAAAGAAAAGGAGTCGTCTTGGCAACCTGGAACCAGAGGGAGTTAGCTCCCACCTCTGCTGGGGGAGAAAGCTTCAGTGACAAGAGACGAGTTAAACTACTGCTAAAAGCATGCAGGCTCCCAAACGGCAAAGCTGATGAATAAAGGACGAAAAGGGGCGGGGGGGGCGGGCGGGTGGACATAAGGGAACGTATCCTTATCGTCACTGCTACCAAGACTAAAAGTTAAAACCTCCAGTTTACCAGCAAAAACGTGAAAGCTTTCACATGAAAACGGAGAAAACCCTCCAGATGTTATCTGAATCCCGTCTGCCCGCTAATGATCAGCTCTTCCCTTTCACATATTAACACGAGTCTATCTCAGACGCCGGGCGGCCGTGGCCAGCCGAGCATCAGAGCCATCAATGTGCAAATAAACCAGAAAATAGAGACATCCTTAAGAAATGAGTCTCAAATTTGACGCAGAGCGGAGGTGACAACCACAGCAACAGAACCATAAATTCTAAATGCCTCAGTATCTTGCAGGATTCTCTACAGTCCGTGCACCAAAAAGAAGACAGTAGAAAGAAACGAAGTGGGAGGGGGGGGAAGGGGGGGTTGTAAGTATAGTGTGTGTGTGAGGGGGGTTGCTTAGCTGCCCAGAGTGGCATGATGATGTAATGAGAATGTCTCTGTTGACAGACTCAGATTTTCGGTGGCACAAACCTCCACGGCTCCATTTCAGAAATCAGCATTTCAGAAATCTCGGACGAGAGCCGAGAGGGTGAAGCCGCCGCGCGTGGATGGAGGGGACACGCCCACGCCCACGCCCGCCCGCCCGGGGACATTCACACCAGAAGCCCGCCCAACGTTCACGCGGCCCATGCCCACGGAGGCGCGCGGGACACCGCCGCGTCCGTCCGGTCCACGAGGGGACGCGGACGCGGCTCGAGAGTCAGGAAGCCCGGCCGCAACGGGGCGGGTACGCGGTGGCACGGAGGACCTGGGGCTCACCTCTCCTCCACGGCGCGGGCGCGCGAGCCGCGGACGCTCCCTCGTGGCTGGCGCGAGCCCCCGGCGGGCGGCGCGCGCGGGCCGCTACCGACCTTTAGCGCGAAGGGCTGCGGCGGCGGCGGCGGCGGGCGGAGCCGGCGGCGGGCGGAGCCGGGGGGCGGACGCTGGGGAGCTGAGGGGCCGCGAGAGGCGGGAGCGATGCGAGCAGAGCGGGGACGCTTCGGGGCACTCCCCGCGACCACCCCGGCGTTGCCCGAGCCCCGGAAGACACTGCCCCTTGGCTGCCTGAGAGGCCGCCACTGGCCGGCTCCGCGCGCTCCAGGGCGCTCGGCCTCGCCTCAGTCTCGGCCGGCTCGCTGCCACCTCAGCCTGGCTGTTCCCGCCACCGCCGCCGCCGCCGGCTTCCCGTCTCCATGACAATAGCGCGCCGTCGCCCCGCCCAGCCCCGCCCCCTCGGCGCCGTTACTCGGAGGAAAGCGGGCTCACGTCGCCGAAGGGCGGAGCCAATAGAGGCCAGCGTCCAATTAGAGGTGAAAGCCGGGAGGGATGGGGCCGGGAGGATTGAGCGGTTGTAGGAGGACGTCCGCCTGAGGGGCGGAGCCTGGAGGGAACTGACGGAGGGGAGGAGTCAGCGCGCGTGCGTGAAGTCGCGCTGCGGAGAGTGTGCGGTTGTGGAGAGTGGGTTTGTGTGCAGGGTTTGGAGCTCAGGAAATAAAAGTGTATCTCTCCCGTCAGAGTCATTGAGGGAAACTTTGTGTATAGGCATACTTCGGCTTCCGTGTGACCTCATTATAAAAGGCCACAAAATCCCCGATCTACTGGGCCCCAGCGGAGTGCCCAACACTGTGCCAGCCCCTGTCCTGGTTCACCAGCGCCCCTGTCTGTCCCAGAGTTCGAGTGCTTCTGTGGCTTGTGGCGGCGCGGTGTGGAGAGACAGGCAAAGGGTCTGTTTTGTATTCTAAATGTGTGGCCTTCGTGGGCAAGGGCTCGGCCTGTGACTCGGTTGTGTGTGTTTGCCTTGCCAGCGCCTCGCTGAACAAACGGTGGTGGGGTTGGTTACTGCTCCGCAATGTTAGCAGTGGAGCGTGGGCGGATGCGAGAGTGGGTGCGAAGGGGAAGAGGACCCGCAGTCTCCACCACCACCGGCCTGGCGGGGCGAGCTGCGGATAATGCAAAGCCCCGAGAAAGAGGCAGCCAGGCATTGCGGGAGGGGGTGTAGTGGAGTCCGAAGACCTACTCCGATGTAGCTGCTTTTCCGTCTGGCAGCTCTTGCCCACTACCTCTCTAGAGAAAGGCTACCCCCGTAGTACTGGGTCCCCAGTGCCTCCTCCCTCGCCGTCTGGCGGGGAGTTGGTGGAAGGGAGGCCGGGCCGGAGACGTGCAGATGTCCAAGGCCTGTCTCTCGCCCACCTGCTGCTGCTGGCGGAGAGGGACAGTCACCCCGGACTCCCTGCGCCCTGGACGCTGGCATCCATCCGGCTCTGTCGGGGGCCTTCATTCCGGGTATCCAACTCGCTCTCGGGTCCCCTAGCTTGGGGGAGAAGCCAGGGGCGGGTGGGCGGCGATCTGCCTTGGAGCCCAGCCTTCTGGCGAACAAGAAATCCGCTAACTCCGCGATTTACTGCGGCGTACAGAAAGCAGAGCTTGCGCTGGCGCGCGGTCCGCGGCCTCGTTCCCTTTGTGCTTCGAAGCGGCGGGACCGGCCATCAGGGCCCGCCTTGTGTCGGAACCGCCGCTCCACCCCGACCTAGCAGGGGAGGAAAGTTGGAAGAGATCGGCGCGCCTGGGATGTGTTTGTCATCCTGGGGCCGGCGCTCAAGAGTCTGAGAGAGAGAGAGAGAGGGAGAGACCTAGGAGGGGAGGCGGGGGGTGGGGGGGGGGAATAAGAGGAGGGGGGAGAGGAGGGCCGCGGAGGAGAGGCGGGCACTAGGGAGGGGCGAGGGGAGCGCCAGCGAGCGGGAGAGGGAGCCGGGGAGGAAGAGGGAGAGGGCGAGGCGCGCCTGGCGGCCGGGTTGGCTGCGGCCGCCCAGAGGCTCCTGCCAGTCCTCCCACCGACTACACCCCGCGAAGGAGGAGCTTCAGGCGCGCACAAGGCGTCAGAATCCTCAATTTCCAACTTAGCATCTTGGCAGGACCTTTGCGAAGCCAAAAGCAGAGCCCCCCAGTGCAAAGAGCGAGGGGGAAAAAGAGAAAGCAGCAAGGGAGGGGGCGGAAAACCCTGCCGGGGCGAGCGAGGCGCGCAGAGGAGCGAGCTCGGCGGCCGCAGCCGGAGGCGCGCGGGAAGCCAGCGAGGAGGCGCCGCGGGCCGGAGCCTGGGAGCCGGGGCCCGAGGAGCGGCGGCCCGGGGCAGCCGGAGACCAGGTGCCCGCCCGCACGCCCTCGCAGGGCGCCGCCCGGCTCGTTGGCGGCCGCGGCGCGGAGCGCCCCATGCCCGTGCGTGGCCATGTCCTACCCTCAGGGCTACTTGTACCAGCCGTCCGCCTCGCTGGCGCTCTACTCGTGCCCGGCGTACAGCACCAGCGTCATCTCGGGGCCCCGCACGGATGAGCTCGGGCGCTCGTCGTCGGGCTCCGCGTTCTCGCCCTACGCCGGCTCCACCGCCTTCACGGCGCCCTCGCCGGGCTACAACTCGCACCTCCAGTACGGCGCCGACCCCGCGGCGGCAGCAGCCGCCGCCTTCTCTTCGTACGTGGTGAGTGAGCGGGAGCCGGGGCGGGCGAGGGCAGCTGGGGCAGCTTGGGGCGGTCGGGGGCTGCGGGGGACACGGGCCTCGGCTCCACCGCGGACCGCCCCTGCCAAGCCTCGCGGACCCTGCAAACTTGGGCGATTGTCTCCCTCGGCTTCGCCCGGGCCTCGGGCTCAGGAGTTGCTCGGAGAGAAGAGCCGCGTCTTGCTCGGATCGCTGAGTTGGCGGAAAGGGTTTTTTGGGGAGAGGTCGCTGCGATTAAAGAGCAGCATTTGGTTCAAACGTGAGCTCCAGGCCGCCCTGCACATTTTACTTTCTTTCTTTTTTTTTTTTTTTTTTTTGGTTTTGCCATTTGGAGAAAGTAGTTCAAAAGAAATAGACCCGAAATCTGAACAGAAGCGTGCTAAGTCTGTGTAAATGTGTTTGGCCTCGCCTTTAATTAGTCCTCCAAAATGTTGCAAATCCGTAATCCTATCTTCGCAATCCGATTTGGAGGTATTAAATTTCTGAAAAGTCGGGCGAGCTGCGGTGCATCCGGGATTTTTCGGCCGGGTGCACTTTCTGGAAAAGCGCCTTGGCTTCGGTTTGGGGTAACACTTTTGGAGGGGTGGGAGTGCCGAGGCAAGGCTTAGCTTTTCGTTTGCTTTTCTCTGTGGGGAAAAAAAGTCCTTGACTTCCTTTGCTCACCACCCTTGCTCCCAACGCGCAACCACTCGGGCGCGGAGCGCAGAGTCGCCGCCGCTGCCCAGGCCTCTCTCTGGGTAGAGGGCCCGGCCGCGGTGGCCGGATCTGCGCACGGGGGGAGGACGTTCCCGGGCAGAGGGGGGCCTACCAGGGGCCAGGGAAGCCAGGACGGCTCCAAGCGCCCCCAAGGACTCAGAAGTTGGCGCCCCCGCTTCCTTATGAGGAGGAGGAGGGGTTGCCCCAGGGTCTGAGCTCTCCAGCCCTACCCCAGGGGAAGCCTGAGTGCGGGCCTCGCAGCCCGAAGACCCCTGGGTGCAGGGAAAGTGTCTTTCGGTCGCCCAGGTGGCACTGGGGACCACGGCCCACTCTCACTTTCTCTCTGCCCGTTCCCTGCAGGGCTCTCCCTACGACCATACACCCGGCATGGCAGGCTCCCTGGGGTACCACCCGTACGCAGCACCCCTGGGCTCGTACCCTTACGGGGACCCCGCGTACCGGAAGAACGCCACGCGAGACGCCACCGCTACACTGAAGGCCTGGCTCAACGAGCACCGCAAGAACCCCTACCCCACCAAGGGCGAGAAGATCATGCTGGCCATCATCACCAAGATGACCCTCACCCAGGTGTCCACCTGGTTCGCCAACGCGCGCCGGCGCCTCAAGAAGGAGAACAAGATGACGTGGACGCCGCGGAACCGCAGCGAGGACGAGGAGGAGGAAGAGAACATTGATCTGGAGAAGAACGACGAGGATGAGCCCCAGAAGCCCGAGGACAAGGGCGACCCGGAGGGCCCCGATGCAGGTTGGTGGACGCGGGAAAGGGTGCGTTGAGCAAAAGGGGGACTGGAGAGGGGGCGCACAGGGCCTGGAGGTTGAGGGCAGGGGTCTTTGCCTTTGCGGGCGGGGACCTGGGCCCCGCCGCGCGGCCTCCGCGCCTCTGACTGCCTGGGTTTCGCCCGCAGGAGGAGCAGAGCAGAAGACGGCTTCAGGCTGTGAACGGCTGCAGGGGCCGCCCACCCCCGCCGGCAAAGAGACCGAGGGTAGCCTCAGCGACTCGGATTTTAAAGAGCCGCCGTCCGAGGGCCGCCTCGACGCGCTGCCCGGGCCCCCCCGCGCCGGCGGGCCCTCCCCGGCCGGGCCTGCGGCAGCTCGGCTGGCCGAGGACCCGGCCCCTCACTACTCCTCGGGCGCGCCGGCTCCGGGCCCACACCCAGCCGCGGGAGAGCTGCCCCCCGGTCCCGGAGGGCCCTCGGTCATACACTCGCCGCCACCGCCACCGCCTCCGCCTCAGGCGGTGCTCGCCAAGCCCAAACTGTGGTCTCTGGCGGAGATCGCCACATCCTCGGACAAGGTCAAGGACGGGGGCGGCGGGAGCGAGGGCTCTCCGTGCCCACCGTGCCCACCGTGCCCCGGGCCCGTAGCCGGGCAAGCCCTAGGAGGCAGCCGCGCGTCACCAGCACCGGCGCCATCGCGCTCGCCCTCGGCTCAGTGTCCCTTTCCAGGCGGGACAGTGCTGTCCCGGCCTCTGTACTATACGGCGCCCTTCTATCCTGGCTACACGAACTATGGCTCCTTCGGACACCTTCATGGCCACCCGGGGCCCGGGCCAGGCCCTACAACGGGTCCGAGCTCGCATTTCAATGGATTAAACCAGACCGTGTTGAACCGAGCGGACGCTTTGGCTAAAGACCCGAAAATGTTGCGGAGCCAGTCCCAGCTAGACCTGTGCAAAGACTCTCCCTATGAATTGAAGAAAGGTATGTCCGACATTTAACGCGGGCTGCGTCGGTCCTGGACTTTCCTAATTTATTAAAAAAAAACATGGCCTTGGCAGTTATTTTTCCATCAACATGAGAGAAAAACAAAACTACCCCTCCTACTAAAAAGTTTATAGTTCCTGGAGATGGATGACATAAAAATGTAAACATCTCCACACACAAACAAAAATGTCTTAACCAACTGAAAAGAAAAATTTAAAAAAGGATTTGTATTAAATCTTATTCTGTATATTTAATGTAGCATTTTTGTATTTAAATTGATAACTCAATATCTTTGAAGTAAATTATGAAAATAAGACACCTGTACAGGCATTTAATGTTTTTTTTGTAATATAAATATATACATTTGTGTTTCCCCCAAAACTGTTTCATAGTTTAAAATTACAAGTTTAATTTAATTTTTTACACCTATTGATTTTTCTGGGTATGAGCTAAAGTATTATCACAGAAAGGAAACAGGTTATACTCTTAGATTTAAAAGGTAAAAGAAACTGCAGCCGCCTTTGTAAAATGCAAAATATTTAATTAAAAGAGATTTTAACATAATCAGAGCCACTCATTACTTTTTAGAAGCCACAGTAAACTGTCCATCGCCCTGGACAAAAGGTGCAAACTGCAACTTTTTTTCGAAGTGGGGAATGAAAGGTTCCACTGAACCTAGTGTGCCAGCGGGAAACAGTAATTAGGCTTCGAGCCCCGGGGAACCTGGCCCTGCCCGGAATGCAGATTTGGATCACTGATGCGGGCTGCTGTGGGGAGATTGGACCCCGGAGGAGGGAGGAGAGAGACCCAAGTGTGTGCCCAGAAGGGAGAAGAGATGGCAAAGGCAGCTAGAGACACGCACCACCCGAGCTCCATTGCTTAACCTAATTACTTCCAATCAGTGTCGTGTTTTATGCAAAGCAATCAGCTGGTGAACTTTGCTAATGAGTTCGATTTTATGCCGGATTTAGCCCTTATTACTCTTTCAAAGGTGCTCTGGGCTAATGCGGGCGGGAAGCGTTAGGGGGTGACAAGGAGAAGGCTTTCCCAAGTCACTGTCTTCTCTACCCCTTCAAAATTGGGCATTGATCTCTTCGCTGGATTTGATTAGATTAGTAAATGTTCCATCCGCGACCGTGCGGGTGGTAGGGTGGTAGGCGGCCGGGTAGATACCCCGCGCAGCCGCGGGGCTGGGGCCGCGGGACCAACGAGGGGACGGTTCCCCCCTTTCACAGGTAGGTGTCACACTTGTCCTGAATTACAAGCCTGCACTTTGCAGAGTCGGAGATTGGAGAGAGAGTGGGCGGAAGTGGGGGAGGGAGTGCCATAGGCGCTTGGGGGAAGCAAGGGGCGCCCCGAACGGACCAGAAGAGCCCCCCCCGCCCCACCCCCAAGAGCCCCTTTTTGGACAAGCGGCATTCAAAAGTTCGAGGACGTTTGCCTAGATAATGAGGCCGTTGTGGACTTGATCAGGCTTGTCACTTTAGCACTCTTCCCATCTCGGATTCAAGAGTCCGAGTAGCTACAAAAGTATTTTTGAGGTTTTATTTTCTCCGTCTAATCCCGCATCTTTCATCGCAAAACGAAAAGGCAGGTTGCGTCTCAATCCCACATGAGGAAGAGATACCGCCCTGCGCCCGAGGCCCGCCAGCACAGTCGGTGCTCGCGTCTCCATTTTGCGCGGGAGACGGGGAACCGCGGACTTGTGGAATTTCGTGGGAAATTTTCACTGGTCGGGGGAGGGGAGGCTTTACAGCAAAAACATACCCCAGCGAGGGGAATTAATTTGCTCTATTAAACCCAAGCCTGAGCGTATAGAGAATGTGTTTGCACATAACACCGGTTTAATTAGGCTAAATCAAAACTCACATATTTGCACTTCTACTCAAGACCACTTTAACCTGTTTTTTAAAACACAGCCCAGATTTTCACCGGAGTTTTCACTTTTGCTACTTTTTTTTTTTTTTAACCTGCAACGGGGCTCCTTTAGCTTATTCGAATTTAAACAAGTTTGAAAGCAGCATTGTCCAGATGTTTTCTTGAACAGCAGTCGACTTCAGTGTTTAAATTAGTGAGAAAATTCACGCAGGGAAAATGGTTTCAAAGCTGGAAGTGTGAATGATTAAATATGCATGAGACGATCGTATTTTATTTTGTCCCTTTAATTATAAATGATTTTTTTAAACAATTGAATTCCAGAGATGACTTGCCCTACCCCCCGCGCCCCAGCCCCCTCCATCCACCCCCCGACAGCCCGGTTCACAATCAGCTTTTTCCCCCCTGTTGAATATGCAGCCCCAGGAGTCACCTTCTCTTCTAAAAAAGTCAGAAGAATAGGCCAGTCGCCTTCTCTTAAGAGAGAGTTTAAGGACGACATCAACTCTGCGGGATTTGGAAGCACTGGCCCTAAACCCTGCCCAACGATTTTAAAAAGAAAATTGTAGGCCTCCTTGTGTTCTCGGGAATATGCAAATGGCGCGGCGCGGGCCTCCCGGGTCTGATTGCCGAGGCTCCGGGCTGGGAGCCGAATGCCCGCAGGGGCTGCCTGGGAACGGGAACCGCGTACCGGGGAGCCCGCGGCGTTTCTCCCCAACGAGGGGCTGCGCGAGACGCCTCCCGGCTGCGCAGCGAAACCGCCAGAGGCTGGAAGGCTGGTGCCCACATCGCTGCCCCCTGTCCGCATCCCTCCTGCCCTTGGCCTCTGCAGGGTCGAGGGTTTTCTTTGCGTACTTCGTCCTAAACACAAGCCCCAGATTAAGTTTAGGGTTTTCTCCTTTGCAGAGCTGGGTTTCGGTGGCCAGTGGTTTTTCTGTTGTCTAGACACTTCTCAGTTTGGGGGCGGCCTGCTGGGCGGATCGAGGTATGTGCAGCTAGGAAATGTCTCCCGCGTTTAATCCCAGAAGTAGATGCGTGTCTGTACGGTCCCAAGTCCCTCCTCGAGCCTACGAGCCTCAGGCTGGCCGCATCTTGGGCCGTGTCGAAGGCGATGCTCCTTGCAAGGGGCGCTGGGGGAAACCTTCCGGCGTGTGTCAGGGGTTTGTTCGCAGACTTGGACTGGGGCGCGGAAGTTATGCGAAGCAGCGCCTAATACACCTCGGTGCTGGGGTAGCGCGGGCATTTGTCACCTGCGCTTGGCTGCACTGGTTGCAGCCCCCAAGCAGAGCCTAGCTTGGCACTAAGGGGACTAGGAGTCGCTGAACCCCTGGCAACAGAGGCCACGGGACCACTGAGTGGGGTCCCTGCAGTCAGCCCCACGAGGCAGCGCCAAACCGGGGACCGGCTGGGTTTCTTCCCTTACCCCCCTGTGCAGGGCCGAATCAGCTTCTGGGATTTGGGGTGAGGAGCCAACAGCCCAGTCAATCCCCGAGGGCGCATACTCGGGCATTGAGGTGAGGCTGCAGAAGGGGCCCTTTCTCCTTCCCGCTCTTCGGAACGGGGTGCCAGGGCCCGAACTGCTGTTCCCCGGCCTGGGTGAGGGGCCTTCATCGAGGCCTCCTGGTTTGCAAACCCCTGAGGGCCTCTCATTCCCTGAGATGTGCACAGCTCTTGGAGCCTGGAAGTTTGGGGGCTGGGCTGGGGTGGTCGTGCGAGCGGTTTCAGAACTGGCCGTTCCTACCAGCCCACCTGTCCCGCCTAACAAGCTGCCAGCTGGGGCGGAGGCACAGAACAGCGCCCTGCAAAGCGCCCAAAGTGAAAGGAATGTGATTGCGCTTCCAAGAGGGAGCCGGAGGCGGATGCAGTTTAGGAAGGGCGCCGCCTACTGGTCCCCGGGCACCACGCGGCTCGCAGAGAGGAGGAGTTAGGCGACACCCAGCTATGCCCTCCACCCACAGCGGGGCCTTAGCTCTGGACCCCAAGAGGGTCAAACGTAAATTGCTCCGCCATCCCACTCGCTTCGGCCTGGGACCCAGGACCCAGTTAACATTGGGGATTCGGAAAGCACAGCCTTCAACTGGAAGAGTATTAACCCTACAGATTCCTGCCATGGCTTGGGCACAGCCTTTAAAACCTGGCGGCAGGCGGTTGAGAAATATGCGGGCTGCTGGAGCAGCCTGCGGGGAGGGGGTGGCCGCAGCGGTGCGCAGCCCAGGCAATGCCGGTACTCCCGCCCCGCTTCAGGTGCAGGTATTCCGTTTCTGCTGGCCTTTCCACTCCCGGCCTCTGGGCCCCGCACAGTTTTAATTTGCGGTTTGGCATGTCGGGGGTCTACGACGCAGCCGCGCCCCCAGAGATCGTTTCTATCTTTTGGCCTGTAGGTTGGACATCTTTAGGAAAAGGAAAAACAAAACAAAACTACCCTCGAATTCTTCAAACTCTATTTCGAAAGCACCTTTAATGAGCTCGGCGTGGCAAAGGAGGAGGCGCTCACCTGGACGTCCCCCTCTAGCCATCCAGAAGCGCTAAGGGGAAGTCTCAGCTGGTTTCCCCCGGTGCAAGGATGTTGGGGACAGCGGGGGGCGCGCCCTCTACCTGACTTTCGCCTTCTTTGCCACTCGGCCCCCGAATAGGAGGAAAATCGGCCCGACCGGAATCTTGCCTCCTGCTCTCCCCCCCAAAGTGGCCAAAGCTGTGGGACTGTTCCTACACCCACCCCACGGGTCTCCCTTTTGGACCAGGCCAGAGCTAATCTCCTTTTCGTTTTCGCGCTAAATGAGACTTGGGTCCCAGGCACGAGGTGGGACCCAGGTTGTGGCCTAACACGATCGCCTCGGGGACCGGGCAGCAGCTCTGGCTGCACACCCAGCGCTGGCCGGCCCCTCCGGGCCGTTGGGGATCTCCGGCCTCCCGTCGGCCGCAGGCCCCAACCCTGGGTCCCCAAGGCCGCCCTCCCGGCCGCGCTCGTTTCCGGCGCCCGGACGAGCCTGGCGCTCCCAGACGCCACTTTTCTCAGTGAAATCTGCTTTTATTTGCTCCGAGCAAACCCCGGGCTCTCAGAGCTCTCGCCTGATGGATGCAAATGTAAATGTGCACTTATTTAATTGGATCAGGCCCCAAGATAAAAGAGATAAACGGCTCCCCGTTTGCTAACTTATTTTCCGAGGCATGCAGCGCCGCGTGGAGGGGAAGCTAATGAAGGAGAGGCGCGTCGCTGGGCGCTCGAGCGCTGGTCGGTCGGCTCGGTTTGGGCGGCGGCTCCTCGTCCATCTCCTCTGCATGCGCCCTGCCCGCCGGGTAGGATCCCCTTGGGACCTTCTGTGCAAAGGGACGGGAAAGTGAGAAGGCGCGGCTTCGGCTTCGCGCTTGCAAATACCCAACCTCTCGCCACAGTGTTCTGCGGTTTTTACCCAACTCTCCACACTGGAGTCCTACTGGTCGGGCCCATTCGATAGAAAATCCTTTCTTGCTCCCCTCCCCAGGCGTCGTCTTTCACCCCAGGCGGGGGTTTCAGAAAGAAAGACGGGAGGGACGTGGAAAAGGCCAGGGGCGTCCCCCACCTCCACCCCCAACCCCCGGCTACCAGGGTCCCGTGGAGTCGCCCTTTAGATGGAAGGACCACCCTTCTCTGTTCCCAGATGGCCCTCTTTTGGATCCTGAGATTTCTTTCAGGATTGGCGTGGATAACCCCCCCTCCCCCCATGTATGCCCGCAATGCACACAACCCTTCAATAGTTTCAAAGGGTCGCAGAACCCGGACATCCAGACTGTAGGAGAAAGGGCTGCCTGGCTCCCAGCTCCAATGGGCGGGAGTTCAGAACTTCAGCACCAGTGCGTCGGTCTCCGCCATCCTCGACAAATTCGTTCCCCAAGTTTGGGCCTCGGTTTTTCCGGCAAAGTTTTTCTTCCGTTTAGAAGGGTGGAGGAGGACGTCTGGGTGGGTGAAGGCAAGAGGCCGGCCGAGACAGACTGCGGAGGATGGGTGCAAAGGAGCCTGGGAAAGGGGGCACCCTTGGCGGAGACCCTTGCCTTGCCGGGTAGCCCCCAGAGGCTAGGCTGGGCAGGGCTGGGACTGGTGAGGCCCGGCTGGTCAGGGCGGCCCGGCCGCGTCCCATCCCCAACGCGCTGATGGATTGGCTTGTCAGGAGAGCTCTGTGCGCGGAGCCCATCAGAAAGCACTTACCTCGCTAAACTGAAATTACTGTCTTTTCAGGGGCTAATTTGTGTAACTCCCATGGAGGGGCTTGGAGGGGGTTTGATGAGGCATAAAATGATGATTAATGAATTTATTGGCCGCTGCTCATCAAACAACGGCTGGAGAGCTCCGGTCCACACGGGGCGGCCTGGCAGCGGCGCTCAGCACAGCTGGGGTTCGGCCTCCGGGGGTTCAGCGCCTGCAACGGTTTTCTCTTGTACCCAGCCCTGGCCCTGGGGGCTTTCCTTGACCTTAGCTGCTTTCTGCTGACCAGCCTCGGATTTGGGGCGGGGGCTCCAGCCATGCCTCCATCGCCCCCTGCGGGCCAGCGGCTCAGGCGGGGGTGGAGGTGGGAGGAGGCCAGGACTCCAGTGGCTGCAGGCCCAGAGGCGGACAGCACCTCTCCAGCGTCCTAGAAGCCAGGACTTGAGTGTGACCAGGGCACCGCAGGCAGTGTGAAGATGGAGATGTAGGCTGTTGTCCAGAGGCGTTACAGTGTACTGGTTGGGTCCTTGGGCCTTGGTGGCTCGATCCTACCTCCCTCTGCAATTTACGAAGCTGTGGGTCCTTGGGCAGATCAGATAACCTCTCTGAACTTCAATGGCTTCCTCTGTAGAATGGGCCTGTACCACCCCTGTTTTGTGAGGTTTCTAGTGGGTGGCAGATAGTCATCCTTCAATACAGTTATTAGGGTCATGCTCTCTTAGCACGTCACTTCACTGGAGATGCTAGCCAAGGCCTGGGGGGGAGGGGAGAGGGTGGGAGACTGAGGCTTTGGGTTCTGACTTGGGGAGAATCCTGCCAGAATGGCTGTTGTTCTTTAGCACTCTTCCCCTTCCCTACCTCCTCTGGCTATACATCACTCTCTGGGGCTTGATTGGAGGGGGACACTGGGGAGCCTGGGAAGGCAGCTCTGATCACAGCCGAGCTTTGGGGAGCTGACCAGACCTGCCTTGGGATCCCCTATGGGGACAGAATTGAAGTTCAAGTTAGTTCACAGGACAGTTCAGACCTCCTCTCATTTATATATAACCCACCCTTTTTCTGCAGGCTCCTGTCCTTTGGAATGTGTCCCCAAGTCCTTTTAGCCACTTCCTCTAGTCTCAATCAAAAACCTGCAGCCCACAAACTTATAAACTCAGCTTGGAGTCTTTACTTCCCCTGCCTACCTTGTACCCCGCACACTGCCCCACCCAGACCTCCCAACAATTGGCTCTACCTTTGCCTCCCTGGGACATCCTGCCCTGCTGAAGCAGAGCACAGGGAAGCCCTTGGCATTGACCTCTCCAGTAAGAGGCTTGGTTGGCCTCCATGTTAGTGCAGCTCCACTTAAACTATTTTTTCCCTTCCTGCAACGTACATAATTGAGCATCTATAATATGCCAGGTTCATTGTTCTAGGTGCTGATGATGCAGCAATGAACAGAGCAAAGTCCCTGCCCTCCTGGAGCTTACATTTTAGAGGGGTGGGCAGAAAGTAAACAAATAAGTGTGATAATGGCTTATCACAATCTCCAGGTGATGAGTGTTAGGAAAAAAGTTAAGTAGGGTTAGGACATGGACGGGAGTGTGATCTTGGAGTGAGGGCAGTCTGGGAAGCATCCCCTAGGAGGGGGCATTTGAGCAGAGACCTGGAAGAAGTTAGGGAATAGGCCAGGCAGGTATCCCAAGGGAGAGAGTTCTGGGCAGAAGGCATAGCAGGTGCAAAGATCCTGAGGTGGGAGCAGGTTTGAGCAACACCAAGAAGACTTCTATGGGAGGGGATTAGACCAAGGCAAAGCCAGGATCAGGTTATATGGGGCCTCGTAGGTCCTGGTGAGATCTTTGGATTTTATGATGTGACAGAGAGAGAGGGAGAGAGAGAGGGAGAGGAAGGGAGGGAGGGTTTTGAAGGGAGAGACAGGATCAAATTTATGTTTTAAAGGCATCCCCCTATATGAGGAGCTGAGACTCTGGGAGGACAAGAGTAGAGGCAGGGACCAGTTAAGAGGCTGATGGAGAATTTAGGGGGAGGTAATGGAATGCGGTCTTGGTCCAGCATGGTAGCCGGGGAAGTGGGGAGAAGCAATCAGGTCTGGGCCATATTCTGAAGGTAGTGTCAACAGGCTTTGCTGATGGATTAGATGTTGGGAATAAGAGGAGTGGAGTTCTAGATGCCTCCAAGAATTTGAGCCTGAAAACCCAGAGACATGGGGTTGCCATTTGCTGAGATGTCCAGCGGTAAGGGAGGAGCAGGGATTTTTTTTTTTTTTTTTTTTTTTCTGGATAAGGGGGAAGTAAGATACTCATTGACCTGATCCCCAAGCCCTTTGGCCCAAAGGAGTTGCTCTCGTAGACACGCTGGTCATCCAGTGTCCAGGCCAAACCCTGAAGTGAACAGATCCTGCCGCCTGAGACCAGAGATCTCAGACCTTTCTAACCCCATCTCCCCTTTTATTTCTGCCTTTTTTTCCTTTCCCTTTTTCTTTTTTTTTTTTATCAGTGGAGAAACTGAGGTTCAGGAAGTGAAAATGACTTGCCCAAGCTCACACAGTGAGTTTATAGGCAGCACCGAACCGGAAACCCGGGTCTCCTAACTCCTAGGCTGTGTTCTCCCTCTGTCTCAGCCAAGCTAAGATCTCCCGGATATCTGTATTTTAACGGAGAACTCCTGGAAACAAAATGCCTTAACAGAGAGGAATGAATTTAGAATGGTGGCGTCTCAGACACTGTGACAGGCTGTCAAGGGAGATATTTTTAGGCAGGGCCGGGAAATATCTTAGCCCTCCTCCAAAGCTGCTGGAGGACAGACTGCCTCCTCAGCACTCTGTGTGTGAAGTGCAGATGAGGGAAAAGCTAGGAGTATGTCATCTCTCCCAGATACTCAACAGCAAGGAAGTGCTAGGACTTCTGCCCCTGCCAAGGAGTGTTTACTTCCCTAAATAATTGCCATCTGAGAAGATTTGCTCCTTTCTCCTGTTGGAAGTGACTGCCTGCCTGCCCACAATGATCTCACATGATGCAGCAAAAATGAATGTTCCTTTGCCCATCATTTTACAGAGAAGATCCTAGCAAACAGATTTGAACTGGGGACAAGGACTCTAATCACAGGTCTTTCATGCATTTATTTTGTATTTCTTTCTTTCTTTTTTTTTTTTTTTCAATGCCTCACCTTGACTGTTTTTTGCTTTTTTTTTCCCCACCTCAATCATTTTCTTGACTCCTTGTGTCATATATATGTTCGTCAGCTTGGGGATTTTTTCTGTAAAAACTATCAGTGGCTTTGTCCCCAAGGGAACCCACAGGCCCTTAGGAATAGCATCTCAATGTCTTTCAAGCAGAGTGAGACATCTGTTAGCCCTAGATTCCAAATACCCTCACAGTTCCAGAACATCCCAGACACCTTCCCAGCTAACACAGTTTGACATCAGACTTACCACACAGTTGTCATTGCTGAGACTTTTTTTTTTTAAGATCCAGACCACAAGGTTTTTTGTTTGTTGGTTGGTCGGTTGGTTGGTTGATTTCATTTGCTTTCTATTTCTATTCAGCATCTAAATCCAAACCCTGTGGTAATAGGTGGCTCTTTTTCTAAATACTCATACATGCAAAGATGTTCATGGGTAGTTGAGGACTGATTTTCCTGGATCACATAAAAGAGTGGATGAGTGGTGACTTGGAGAAAAGGGCTCTTTTGGAATAAACACCACCTCTTTGAGCATACGAACAATGTGGTAGAAAAATCGTTGGCCTGGTTTATTTTGGTTGGTGGAGTTTTTTTTTTTTTTTTTTTTTTTTTTTGGAGTTTTTTTCCCTCTCTCTCCAGACATTTTTTTCTTTCTTACTTTCTTTTTTCTTTTTCATTTTTTTCTCTTAATCTGGTAAGTGCCTAACAGGTCCTAGAAAATGTCGGAGGAATGTCTGAGAAGGCTCCATAGGACTCGAAATTGCAAGGAAAGAGTCCTTACCTTGCTCAGTGTTCCCCGAAACTTACTCATTTGAGCCCCGCCCTCCCAATCCTTGTCATAGCCTACGATTATTGAAACTACTATTTACAGAATAATTTCCTTTGAATTTTGTCACCATTTACTTATATTGAAAGGAATGTTTATACCACTACAGTCACTGAAAAACTGGTATCACTCGCCATCAAAGGGAGACAGTTATTAAGAAGCCAGTTAATTAAGTGAAGTTCTTGGCTTTGAAGGCAACTGGCGTCTCTCGGGGCCTCTGGTTGTTCTAGAGGTGACTGCAACCCCATTCCTTCTGCTTCACCCATGATGATGTGGGTCACATGAGCATCTTTTCACCCACACCTAAAGTCATCCTGTGTCCCCCCCAGAGATGTGCTTGCCACACTTTAAAAAATAGTAACTGCTCATTTTACAGATATGGAAATTGAGGCCCTGAGAGGTAAAGCAGTTTGCTCCAGATCACACAGCTTGTCGGTGACAGAGCAGCCAGGGATGGCTGCCCCCTGTCCCCACCCTGCTCCCCCTATGCCCTTTTCTTAATGAATTCCTTGCACTGTAATCCTCATCTCTGGGTGAGCTTCTGGGGAGGCAGGACCGAGATGGGAGAATCCTTACAAACCTTGTAAACTTTTGTTCCTTCCATTCCACTGGTTCTGCAAGGCCTGAATCTCTTTTTTCCTATCTGTGGGTCATTCTTTGGGGGTAAGAGGCTAAGACCCACAACCCAATATGCTCTTTGACGCCACAAAGGACTCTGGTCCTTCTCCATTTCTTCTGCAGGGGAAGAAGAGAGGGTTGGAGCCTCCAGCTCGGAGCAAAATTTGGAGAAGGGGTGGGTGGGCTTGAGGAGGTGGATGCGTCTCCCTTTGAGAGGTTCCTGTCCCATCAGTGCCCCTTTTTCCAGATACTTACAAGTGGGAGGTTCCTATCCCTCTCCCCTCCTTTCTGAAGCTGGCCACAGAGACACATGGGAACTTTGTTTAGTGCTAACAAGTAGGGTGTTGTTAGGTTCCCGGCTGTAATATCACTCAAAGTTAACACCCCTGTACACACACACACACACACACACACACACACACACCTTGCTCCTTTCTCCTCTCTTTTCTCTTCTCCCTGGGTGGGGACGTTCAGCATAGCTTGTTTATTGGGTAGGCCCTCCCTCACCTGCCCTGGAAGGCCTACCATGCCCCTCAGTGGTGCTGCAGCACACCTGGCCTACATCCAGCCCGCACTCTCACCTCTTCTCCAGGCTACCTATCCACTACCTGAAGTCTATCTCCAGCCGGAAGGACCACAAGCAACTCAAATTCAAAATGTCCCAAACTAGGTTTATCCCTAGGTATTTTATTCTTTTCGACATGATGGTAAATGGGACTGTTTCCTTCATTTCTATGTGGTATATATATACAGTGGAATACTACTCAGCCATAAAAAAAATGAAATTTTGCCATTTGTGACAACATGAATGGACTTGGGGGGTATTATGCTAAATGCAATAAGTCAGACAGAGAGAGACAAATACTGTATGATACCACTTATATGTGGAATCTAAAAAATACAACAAAGTAGTGAATATAACAAAAAAGAAGCAGACTCACAGATATAGAGAGCAAACTGGTGGTTACCAGTGGGGAGCAGATAGGGGGAAGGGCAAAATAGGGGTAGGGGATTAAGAGGTACAAACTATTAGGTATAAAATAAGCTACGAGGATATATTGTACAACACAGGGAATATAGCCAATATTTTATAATAACTATAAATGGAGAATAACCTTTAAAAATTGTGAATCACTATATTGTACACCTGTAACTTATGTAATATTGTATATCAACTATACTTCAATAAAAACTAAAAATAATGAAAAGAAATATATATGAAAAAGAATAAAGCCAGATAAAATGACAGATGAAAGAAAAATGTCCCAAACTAAAGTCACCTCCTTTCCATTCCTAGCCTCACCCCAACCCCAGATTGACTTCTCTTGCCTTCCTTCATCCAGTGACCCAGTGGAAGGACTTCAGAAACATGCCAACAGTTTCCTTTCCCCCATGCTTCATATGCATCCACTCCCCAAGTCCCATAGATCCTTCTGAGGGATCTTGTTCAACCGTCTCCCCTGCCTACTGCACTAGTCTGAACTTCATCATCTGTCATACTGACCATCACATACCTCCTGAAGGTCTCCCTGCCCCAGCCATCTTTGTAGCACCAAAGTAGAATCCAAAGCCTGGAGCGTCCTGGGTATTCAATACATGTTGATGGAAATGAAAACAAAGAAATGGATTCCAGGCCAGTGTACTTGGATTTTTCCCATAGAAATGAATTTCGAAACAGCTCTGGGGTCAGACAGATGTGAATTCAAATCCTGACTGCCCTCTACTATCTTGGGTATATTAATGAACCAGATTAGATGACTAAGAAATCTAAACAGAGAGGCCCAGGACCTGTGGTGATGGAGAAGGTAGACTCTATTGGGTGCCAGACTTCTTGGATTCCGTTCCTATCTGTGCCCTCTGCCAGCTGTGCAACCCTGGGAAAGTTCCTTAACCTCTCTGAAATTCAGCATCCATAGAACAGGGATAATACAGTACCTACCTCACAGGGTGAGGATTAAATGAGATAATGGATGCAAAGCACACCGAAGCACATGGTGGACTCTCAAGAAATGTGAGTGCTTACCATTATTACTCAATAAATACGGTTTCATATGATTGCAAATGATTTCATCTGAGAATTTCTAAAATTGTGTAGCATGTTTTCTCCATTTCTTAACTACTTCACATCTTTTTGCTGATCAGCAATGGTTAAGATATCTAGCGTGAAAAAAAAAATCTTATTTTAAGAATCACTCCTTGGAACATTATTTCATTACTTAAACGTTCTGCTGACTCATCTGTTCTGTGGTAACTGAGTTTTTCTTTACCAATAACTTTAATTACATCAATCACTCATTCCCAAAACTGCTGAATAATGAAAACTCTTAGAGGTGACACCATGGACTTCTGTCACAGAAGCAGGGGCTTTTGGAGGGAGATATAATAGGCTTTTCTTTCCTTTTCTTTAATTTTTTTTAATAGCAGTCACTACTTCAAATAGGGAAATATGTTTAGCTTTCATGATTTACTATCTGTCCATCTATCTCTCTAACAATTTATAATTAGGAATGACAGTTCACAACTTCCTGAATTGAATGGAATGGAATTTGCTTCATCTTCTGACATTTCTTAGTCATAAGGCCCATGTCGCCACCTTGGTGATAAAATAAGTGATGTTTGAGAATTCCAACACCAATTCCTTTGCTAAAAGCTGCATAACAATCGCAGAGTACAGTTAACATATTACCTAAACAATTATTTTGTTATTGATAATAATAGCTACCTTATTGAGCTCTTAGTGTATAGCAGTTATTCTACTGAAGATTTTATGTACATGAGCTCAGTAAAGCCTCATCAAACCTATGGAGTACGTATTATCACTATCTCCGTTTTACAGGTGAAGAAACTGAGGTGCTGAAAGGTTTACTTGCCTGAGTAAGTGTCAAAGTGACATATGAACCTAGGAATGTCTGACTCTTATTTTCTGTGCCTAGATGGAGCCAGGAGGGAGTTGCTGGCTGTTCTTTGCAGTTTTAGGCAGCAGTTGTTTTTCTGGCTATTCACAGCTCAGTTCTACTGTGAGTAGAATAAGGTACCTGCTATTTGCTGAGCTTGAAATGTTATCTGATGCTACAGAGAAGCAGTGATCCTCACTGTGATGAGGGCCAGGGGTGGGGGGGCGGAGGGGTTGGCGTGCATCTCACAAAACCCTGTCCCAAAGTGCATGCTCTTCCTCCCTCCCATCCCCTCCAGGCCCTTGTCCCCTCCCTCTTGGACTGTGACATCAGCCTCCTAATTGGTTTCTCTGTCTCCAGGTTCTCTCCCATCTTTCCATCTACATACTCTTACCTTACTAGCCAGGAGACAGTAGCCAAAGGAGCTACAGAAGGTTGTAGAGCGGGAGAGTGACAAAATCAAAACTATACTCCAACAGATTCAAGTCACAATTCCTCTCTAAGTCATTTGAAGCTCTTCATCAGTCTGACCCCATTCTCCCAGGTGATCCCGTCTCCCTAGACCCTCCTGGGTATCTTGTGCTCTGGTCACACTGGCTAAACAGTCACTTTCGAAGCCCTTTTCCCCAGGCTGGGTCCTCTCCCTGAGAGCCATCACCCCAGTCACCTGTCGAAATCCACTTGCCCTTCAGAGATTGAGTTCAAGTGCTTCTAGCAGCTTCTAGGGCTTTCACAATGGCTCCAGCTCACACTGCTTCCTCTCCATATGGGACTGCTGCTGAGGAAGAGGCAGCAGAGCGCATGGGCTCTAGGGTCAGGGAAAGCTGAGTTTGCATCCCATCTCTGCCACATGCCAGCTGTGTGACCTTGGGCAAGTGGCTTAACCTCTCAGAGCCTCAGTTCCACCAGAGTGAAGTAATGATGATACTATCCGTGTCCCGGTTTTGGGTTAGAGGGTGAGCCTGTCTGTGGAGTGCTTTAGAAGTCATTCATTCCAGGACCACGTGCAAAGCTAGTGTGTTCTTTGTTCACGTATTAGCATCCACGTGCAGGACTGGAAACAAGATGATTCCCAAAAGCACGTGCTTCTGTGAGCTTTGACCTGGCTTTTCATCTTCGCATGTACATTTCCAGAAACACACAGATCTGGTTCTGCACTCTCCTAGGCTATTTGTCTGGAGCCCCATACTGTTTATCCGACAATCACTTTGCAATATATCTTACAATATGACAGAGCAGCTCTTCCTTTTTGCTTTTCTTGTTCAAAACTATTTGACTTGGCTATTTGGGGGCATTTATTCTTCCACACAAGTTTTAGGATGAATTTAACAAGTGTCGAAATCATTAATTTTGGTACTCTTTCCCTCAGTACTGTACCAGGCACGGAGTCTGAGCTTCAGGGTAACAGGTGTGAGAGCACCCAGCTGATTCTCTGAGGATACAGGTGGAGAAAGGAATCGAGTGCATACCAGATTCTATAGAATCTATCTTGGGCACCCTAAGGTGTAGTCTGGGGTGCCCAAGATAGACTACAGTCAGTCTAAGATGAACCTGAGGGTGCAGATGTCTTACCTTGGGTGCCGGGGAGGGGCAAAGATGGTGGCTCTGAGGCAGGATGAGGGAGGGGCTCACTACCTGCTCCTGGCAGGGGGCACTCACTTGTGCCCGGTGTTCTTTGCAGGGTGAGGAACTGGCTGTGTGAGGACTTGTACCCACACCCAATGAGGGAGGTTTCCTCACTTCCATCAGGGTTCCCTTAATATCCCGGGCCCAGTCCTGAGTCCTGACCTTTTCCTACTGCGTGTTAAGTGTCGGGGATTGAGATTGAATTGTGACGAGGAGTGCAGCCTCGGGAGCCAGGCTGCCTGGGTTCCTGCCCTCCACACTCACCTCCCACCTACCCCAGCTTAGCCAATGGCACCACCATCTAGAAACCTGGGACTCAGTCTCGGCTTTTTCCATTTTCTCCAGATCGTCACCTCTGGTTACGAAATCTGGATTCAGACTTGGTGGATTCAATGTCCTTGATTTTTTTCCTTGAATCTACACTTCGTTACCATCGCCAACATTGTAATGCAGGCCACTGTCATCTCTTACCTCCTCAATGGCCTCCCAGCTCTAGTCCTGTCCCCTGAAGTTGATTTTCCCCACTGAAGATAGACTACATATGTGATGATATAATTCTTCTGCCTGAAATATCTATCGGCTCTCTATTGCCCTCATACAAGTCTTGAACTCCTAAGTATAATGTTCCTTTAAACATTAGGTTCTAAACCTGCAAATGGCAAACCTGTTTGCCATTTCTATACACTATTTTGCCTCTGGGCCTTTGCACATGCTGTTGTTCCCTCTGTCATGCCCCAGTTCTCACTGTCTGCCCCCCACCTTTCTACAGTCAACCCCTACATGGTTAAAGATCTGTGCTTAAAGTTCCCTCCTCCTTCGGTGCTAAAGGTGTCAAGTTAGGAACAAGCAAAATTTACTAGTTGTGAGACCTTGGGTAATTAATTCATCTCTGAAGTTCAGTTTCTCTTTCTGTAAAATGGGGCACAATCATAATGATAAAAGTCCATTCTAGCTGGACAGTTTTAACAGTCAGTGTGTGATTCACTGCCTCATAGGATTGTTGTGAGGATTAAAGGAGATCATTGCAGGCACATTTCATAGACCAATGGAGGACTAAACAGAGGCACAAGGCCCAGTCCTAGCCTTAAGGAACTTTCAATGAGATCAGACTCATACCACCACAGCTGACAGCTCCTTGAGAGCCATTTCCTTCCTTCTCTTTTCCTAAAGGAACCCCACTTTTGTGTGGGATGGCAATGTGCCCAGCCCTAGGGGATGGACCGTTTATCTCTAGGCCAGCTGTGATCATTCCATTCTCCTTGCCAGATGCTCACTTTCCCAGCCTCCCTTACAGGTAGGAGGCCATGTGACCAATTCTGGCCAATGAGACGTGAAGAGAATTCTACTAATCGTTCTGAATCTCAATCTCTACTTTTGTAAAATGAGCAGGTGGGATCAAACAGCAGGGTTGCTTAATCCCCCTGTTTTTTTTAAAAGCAGAGGATCCCCCTTTTTTAATTCCAAAAAAATCTTACGTGGAATGTTAATGTATAACAAAGCACAATCGCTCTAATTGAAAGGGAGATTGGAGAGTGCAGGAACTCCATCCTACTCTTCACATCCACAAAACAATACTTGGAAAGCCACTGGGTCAGAGCATCTCTACATCCTATAGTGGATATGTGTTATTTTATTTGTGTATATTTTTGGATACTTATTCTAGTCCAGCATTCTGAATTTCCCTTGGGAACCATCTCTCCCCTCCCCTGGGTCTAAAAGCTTTTTTAAAATTTTATTTTATTTATTTATTTTTGGCTGCGTTGGGTCTTCGTTGTTGTGCATGGGCTTTCTCTAGTTGCGTCGAGCGGGGGCTACTCTTCATTGTGGTGGCTTCTCTTGTTGCGGAGCACGGGCTCTAGGTGCACGGGCTCAGTAGTTGTGGCTCGCGGGCTCTAGAGCGCCGGCTCAGTCGTGTGGCGCACAGGCTTAGTTGCTCCACGGCATGTGGGATCTTCCCGGACCAGGGCTAGAACCCGTGTCCCCTGCATTGGCAGGTGGACTCCCAACTACTGGGCCACCAGGGAAGCCCGGTCTAAATGCTTTTGATGAAGTTAATTCAATTTTGATTCTAGGGCTAGACATATGATTTAGGGCTGCCCGACATTCCGTCCTTTTGGATTCAGTGACTGGTTCAGAAATATGCACATGACTCAATGTGGTCCAGAGAAATTGAGGCCTCAGATTTTTATTAAAATTGAAGAGAGGTACAGGCTCTCTTTTCCCATTGAACTTGAACTCTGGGACTATGAAGACCTGAGAACAAAGCCTACATGGAAGGGAACAGAGCTGAGAGATGGAAAGAGACCAGATCTTAGAGAATTTGATCCCTTGGATTAAGTTTTGCCTGAAGACAGACAGACCTACCACTGAATTTTTAGTTTTGTGAGTCAATAAATGTCCTTCGTTTAAAGTAGTTTGAGTTTCACTTTCTACATTTGCAACCCAAATAGTTCCAACTAGTACAGATTCTTTCCAGATCTAGAATCTCGGATCCTCTGAGAGGTAGATATTAAGGCTATTCACAAACTTTCCAGTTTGTCTCATTCTGGGCATGTGGGAGAATTGTACTTCTGCACTGATTCTGAGCGAGGCAGGGCATATGCCTTCCTTTGCCAATGAAATGTGAGTAGAAGTGATAGGTGTCACTTCCGGGTGGGCTCTTTACAAGTCGTGCACGATTCACCACTCTCTCTCTTTCCTTCCCATAATGGTGTTCCAGATGGTGGTGGCTCTATCAGCCTGGGTCCCAGACTGAGGACAATATGGAGCAGAGACCCCTGCTGACCCTCGATGGATACGCAGTGTGAGCAAGAAATAAACCTTTGTTGTTTTAAGCCGTTGAGATTTGGGGTCATTTGTTATAACAGCATAACTTAGCTTATCCTAAATAATATACTCAGAATCCTCCCCCTCCTCCTCCTCCTCCTTGTTCTCTTTCTTCCCCTCCTTTTCCCTCCCTCTCCCGTTGCTGCCCTGCTCTGCCCAGCAGTCTTATATAACTCTATTTCTTAACTTATCTTCTGTCAACAGACTATTAAAAGACAACGATGATTGGTCATCTCCTGCCTTCCCAGTGATATTCAAGTGGACGTTGGCAGGAGATCACCAGCCTGCCCCACAAAGCTGTGCCCCTGGCATCATCACCAGCGTCCATCAATTACAGCTGTCAGTCAGTCGACCTCCCCAGCACTGGCCTCAGCAGGAGGTAACTTCCTAAGCAAATTACTGGACTCACAGGGCTCTGAGTTCTGGAATGGAACCTTCTCCAAGAATGCCCATCCATTATCTCAGGAAAATTAACAAGATCCTGAAGTTTCTGCTATGGTAGTCATAACAATACTCTGCCAAGATAAAAAAAAATTGACAATTAAAAATTACATACATTGGCCTTCATTTTTTTTTTAAATTAATTAATTAATTTATTTATTTTTGGCTGTGTTGGGTCTTCGCTTCTGTGTCAGGACTTTCTCCAGTTGCGGCAAGCGGGGGCCACTCTTCATCGCGGTGCGCGGGGCTCTCACTATCTCGGTCTCTCCCGTTGCGGAGCACAGGCTCCAGACGCGCAGGCTCAGTAGTTGTGGCTCATGGGCTGAGTTGCTCCGCGGCACGTGGGATCGTCCCAGACCAGGGCTCGAACCCGTGTCCCCTGCATTGGCAGGCGGATTCTTAACCACTGCGCCACCAGGGAAGCCCCCACCGTCATTTTAATATGCAATTTCTAGAGTTTATCAGTCATTAAAGCTAATGTACAAGATTCCGCAGCTGGGGTGGAAGTTTGGCAATGACTAAGTTCTTTGAAATCAGAGAAGAAGTAAAATATTCCTGAAGCTTGAGTGTAATCATTGTTATGAGCAGGTATGACACTTGTATAGCTCAGGATCCTCAAATTTCCCTGCTGACATGGCCAGAAAGACCATATAAATGGGTAAAAAGGCCATATGGGAGTGGTTTCGACCGTAGGGGACTTCACAATGCTACCTTTCCTACGTTCAGCACTGGCTGATTGTCACCATCCAGGAATGCAGACCCAGTGTCGTTAGTCCTTTGCTTTTTTTTTCTTTTTCAGGGAAAGTTGAAATCCATACAAATCGTCAACTGCATCACATTTTCCCTAAAATACTCTAACATCCAAGCTTAGCGGGCAGCCACGGGTAGGATGTTTGATAGACTATAACTCGGTCATCCTTATTATCTCTTCCCATTCTGCACTATCTCCATTTTCCAGATTAGGAAACTGAGACTCAGAAAGGGAAAGTGACCTACCCAAAAGGACGTGGCCAGACTTTGAAACTCAAACCATAGCTTCTAACTGCTTCTCTTCCTCTGGTGTCCCAGCTGTCTCCTCGCAGCTCAAGTGTATGGCAGAGAAACTAATTGTCCACCAAAGAGTCACGCTCCCACTTCTGTAATACAGGGTGTTAGTGGGAAGCAGCCACCGGCCACAACTACATTTCCCAGCTTCCCTTCTAGGTGAGGTCATGTGACTCATTCTGATATGTACCATTTTCAGACACCAGCAGTTAAGAAATGGGTGTGCCTTCCCCACCCTCTCTTCCTCCTTCCACAGCTCCTTGTAGCTGAACACAGCAAACTTGGAAACCATTGTTGAAGATGAAAGGACCACAAGACGATGAATCTGGGTCCCTGAATCATCATTTGGAGGAAAGCCACCTCCAATTAGGAGCGTCCATTTTGGACTTGACATTAGGGATAAATAAACTTCCATTGTATTTGAGCCATCATACGTTTTTGGTTTTTTTTGTTACAGCAATCAGCGTTACCTTAACCATACATATATATTAAATAGATTTTTTAAAATCTTTCCTTTTTTCCCCTTTCTATAGTAGCGGGGGGGGTTTGTGACAGACGGAGCCATCCACTTGAATTCAACCCACTTGAATCCAAAGGGCCGTGGGTGAGAAAATGACTCCAGTTAAGTTTGGTTTCTGGGTATAGAGGTGGAGGGGCCCTGAGTGTCACTGCATCTTGCCTCCCTCCCACCACCCCCTCCCCCCGCCATACCACCTTGGCTTTGAAGAGGGACTTGTTCATATTTCAACTGGAGGTGAGCATATTATCAATTGAGCCCTCCTGGAGGAAGACGGAAGACAAAACAAGCATTTGGCCTGTCTGAGCCACACACCCTTAACCAAGATAGGAGTGAACATGTTTGGGAACATCAAAGGCAGCGTGATATCTTAAGCATAAGGAGATTAACATTTACAAAAGTTTGCCCCTCGGCCGGTTCCCAAGAATCCAGCAGACAGAGCCAGAAGGGACAATTAACATCACCCATCTGCACTGGGGTCTTCTGACGTCTCATATTAATTTCTTTTGAGCTTTCTGCTAGATTCAGGATGGAGGAGGCAAAGCATGTTCTCCTATTTCAACAAGAAACCTCCATACACAAGGGAGATGTTAAAAAGCACTGGGAAATGACAGTAAAGGTGCCAAGTCCTGGGGGAGAATTCTGCCCTCACAAGTACCAGGCCACTTACACTCAGAGACAGACAGAAAGTCTTTACTGATCTTCTTACAGTCAGAAACAGCCAGTGCCCTCCTAAGCCAGCCAGTCAGTGAAAAGCAGGGCTCAGACGGTTTGCATGAATGGAGGAGGGGTGAGGCACTGGTTTTGTCCCTTTGAAGCAAGAGGCCAAGAATATCTCAACACACTCCAAGTACCAGCAACAGTAGGCAATGGATGGAGACCAAAATCCCTTACAGCTGTTGGAAACCATACCCTATTCAGAGATAATTGGCAATTAGTTAAACAACTCCTGTTTAAAATACTCCTCCTCCCCACCCTCAAAGACAGCTGTGTTTAAAAAGGGGTGGAGAGAGACTTCTCAAGAAATGTGGAAACCTAATCTTCAAGTCAATAAAACAAAACAGGGCTCTGGGAGGAAATGAGTTAGAGAAGTTAAAAATATGTCTAGGTAATGGAACATCTTTTGAAAATCCATTGCTCCGTTTTTCTCTTACAGTAGGAACTGGTGGTCAAGAACACAAACTTTGGGGTCTGAAAGGCCTAGGTCTGAGGACCTGCTCTGCCATTTACCAGCCGTGTGAACTTGGCAAGTTTCTTCAACTCACTAAGCCTCAGTTTTCTCATCTGTAAAATGGGAATGATAGTAATTGTACTGTGAAGGTTAAATGAGATGGTGCATGGGCCTGGCACATAGTAAGTGATCAGAAGTGTTAGCCCTTAGGCATACATGCTTCTTCAAACCCAAATTCCCCAGCCTGGCATTCAAGCTCCTCTGTAATTTGTCTCCAACCTACTCTTCCAAACTCTTGCCCGTTTCCCATACTCTCTTAACTGGCAACCAAAAGGAACCAGACCCCTAGGCCTTAGTTTCTTATTCTATGAAGTGAGATAGAGAAACTAGATTCTCTCTAAGGTCACTGCCAATCTTTTCTTCCCATCTTGCATGTCAGTCTTACAAGGTCAGGCTCAAATGCCACCATGAAGCCTTCTCTGGGAAGGAATTAATTTCTTCTTGCACAGCTCAAGCCAGAGTTGCAAACTAGCAGCTCTTTTGTTTGACCTGCATTATATTTTAAAAAATCAGAAAATGTCACCAAAAATTTTGGATTTCCACCTTCTCTAAAAGGAGTCAGAAGACCTGGAAATCCTGGCTCCACATTCCTGGACAAAAAAAAAACAATCCGTCTGGAAATGGGTCACTGCTGCCCCCTGCAGGCGGGGCAGTCATCTCACGATTTCTCCACTTACTCCAGGGTGGACTTTGCCTGCCTGAGACCTGAAGGCAACTGAGATCCTCCCTCCGGTCCCCCTCCTCCCCATCCTTCCCCTCTTCCCCCTCCTCTTCCACTCTCTGTGTTTTTCTTCTAGGGACTATTTCTTGCTTTCTACCTTCTGTGGGAATTACGGATGTTTATAGGCATCTTCGTCTCCTCTGCTACAGACTGCGAGATCCTTGGGGTGGGGGTGGGGTGGGACTCTCTTTTATTCACCTGTGAAGCCCAAAGGCCCTGGCCCAGCGTCTAGCTTCAGAGATGGAATGAACAGCCCCCCTCCCATCCATATGAATGTCACCCCCTGGAATTGTGCAAACCAGCCCTGTGACTGAGTGAGCTAGTGAGCGAGGGAAAGGACAAGTGAATGATGAAGGCATGCACTTATATAGCACCTACTATACACCAGGCGCTGTACCAAGTACTTTACAGATAGATGAATACACATATGGATGAATACCGAATGAATGGGTCTCTCTGCTTGGTTCCCAGCTCAGAGTTGCAGACCCCTTCTCCCTGCGAGATATGAACAGATATTCCAGCTCTGAGCCTGGTAGATTTGGGGGCTCCATCCAACTGCTAGGTCTTGGTCTTAACAAGATCCACTCACATCAGTGGAATAGGGACACAGATATTGTGATTGTTACCAACCGGAAAACATCTTTCATTGTCCAAAGAGCCGTGCTGGGCCTCAGTGAAACCCCGACACCAGTAGACAGAGGTCACTATAGCTGCAGAGTTAGACTAACTTCTTAGTTTCCCTTCCAGTGTCACCCAGAGCATCTGTTAGAGTTTTATTCCCTGAGGTAAGAATAAAACACTCTTTGCACCAAAATTTGCACCAATCTGTTTCATGTGTATGATGTTTTAGGGCTTCAAAATGTTTCCTCATTCATTATCTACTCGGTTTTTGAAAAATGACCTCATTTCTTTCCCTCCTTCCCATCTCCATTAGGAGGTACAGAAAACATGCATTACCTTATAGTACCCATTTTACAGATGAGGAAACTGAGGTGAAAATGGAGGAAAGGATTTGCTCTAAGTCATACCAGAAGGCAGAAGTTATTACTTGGACTTCTGGCTCTAATCTCTTTCTAGTTTTCATCGCAAACATTTACACAGGTGGAGAAAACATACCAATCCACCAGCCACCATTGTCATATCAACAGAGAGGAAGGCATGGTGGTCGTGTAGATTGAGAGTGGGAGAGAGAGGGTGCGGGGAAGAGAGGCCTGGCTAGAGTGTGGCTGGGCTACAGGCTCAATTCTCTCTCTCCCAGTTACAGTCCCTCTTCCCAAGCCTGTCTCTATCCTGAGATAAGAGTGCAAAGATCACAGGGACAGATTCTAAGAGAATCAAAGAGGAACAAAGCAGGGCAGAGTGACTAGGAGCATAGCCTCTGATGTGGAGAGGCCTGGGTTCAAATCTCCCTCACTTCTAACTGTGTGATCTTGAGTAACAGACTTAACCTCTCTGGCCTCAGTTAGCTCATCTGTAAATAGGGATTGTGATTGTGCCGAGGCTGTTGGGAAGATGAACTGTAGTAAATGCTCAAAAATTGGTAGCTGTTACATGGATTAGCTCCTTTGATCTCCAGGCTGTACCTCCGAGGGAAGGGAACAGTCTCGTCTCTAGTCACACAGTAAATGAGGGACCTTCCAGCCCACTGTTCTTCTAACACATCACTCAGCACTCTGGGTGGGTAGCCTGGAGGCTCCCGAGTGAGGAAAGCCCACTCTCCAGCTAGCGGATGCTGTACCCTGTTTTCACTACCCTCTGCTTGCCCCAGTCTTAGCAAAATTCCCTGTTGGTCTAAAAGCCAGGGTAAAAGACCCAGCAGGAGATGACATTTTATGCCGACTTCAATCTCTCCCTTCTCCCCCAGAAAGATGTTCCTTTTTCCTAGGCTGGGAGGCTGGGTTCTGATCCACCGCCACCCCACTGAGAAGGTCCCAGGACCACCGGAAGCAGCTCAGCCGTCCCGAGCCCCAGCACCCCTCCCCCTCCCCTCCATCCATCACCAGCAGCTGCTGACTCCCTCTCCCCCCATTCCAGCCCCTCTTCCTAAGCCTGCAGCCCCGCCCCCGTGTCCTCACTAAAGTTGAACTGCACCCCTGCCTCAGAGGGCTGAAAAGAGACAACCATCGCCGAGTCATTGAAGAATGCAAGAGGAATTAGAGCCGGGAGAGAGAGAGAGGCAGATACATAATTTATGGTATGGCGGAGTATGAGTGACAGGCAGCAGCGGGAGGCCTCAGCACCTTATCGATCCTTTCAAAAAACCTGAGAAAGGGCCCCGTGCTGAGGGCCAGGGGAGGCATGGAAGGTGCAGGCGGGGGCAAGGCCATTAAGGACGCACCGCGACCAGGCCGGCCGCCCGGGGGTGGGCTGGGGGGCTCCGGCAGGTGGGGCGCGCGCGCACACACACCCACCCACACACACACACACACACACACACACACACGCGCGCGCACACATGCCTCCGATCGATCGATGACACCATGTCAAAACATAAAATGCATGCTTTGGCTCTTAAGCCAAATGCGCGTGAGATTTTTTAAAAGCATCGATTCATGATGGATCAATGGAAATCGAGGCCTATCTTTTTTTTTTCCCCTGTGCAAAAAGGGGGTAATAACACTTTGCAGAGAGGCCCCCCCCCGTCAGGGGTGGCAAGAGTAATTGTTCTGTGAGGAGTGCCTTCTCCTCTTCTGCTGGTCACCAGAGAGCTCCGGGAGGAAGGTCAAGGCGTTTGCCTCAGCTTGCCCTCCTGCAGTTGAGGTACCCACCTTAACGAGGGGTGAGGGCTTTCTCGTCTGCACTGCCAGGCAGGGAGCTGCTTTCCGATCGCCCAGCACTCACCCTCTCATCATCCCAGGATGGTCCTGCTCTTCCTCCAATCCTAAGCAAATCCGGTCAGCTCTGCCTGCAAACTACATCTCCGTTCCTTCTACCACGTCCATCTCTCACCTGGATTATTGCCTCTCTGTCCATTTCCCACCCAGCAGACAGACAGCTCCCATCTCACCCACAGTAACATCGGGTCCTGCACCATCTGACCACACATCTCCTCCAAGCTCACCGCCTACCACCCTCCCTTCTGCTCCAGACCCCACTCCGAGATGCCTTCCAAACACACAGTGCCCCCTGCCCGCTCCATCCCCCCCTGCCACCCCGTGACACTTGTCCATTTTTTTTTCTCATAGTGCTTAACATGATTTATAGTATTAGCGCTTGTGGGTTTGTTTTTTTTGCTGTTGTTTATTGTCTATAATTTCTATACAGAATGCGAGTTACATGAGAGCAGGGATGTTGTCTGTCTTGTTCACTGCTGGATTCTCAGAGCTTAGAACAGGATTTGGCACAGAGTAGGTGCTCAGTCGATATTTGTTGAAGTAACAGAGAGAGGGAGTGAGAGAGGAAGGGAGGGAGGGAGGGAGGGAGGGGGGAGAGGGAGGGGAGGGGAGGGAGGAAGGAAGGAGCTACACCCAAGGAGGAGACAGCAACGCATTATGAAGCTACCGTCAGCACCGTTGCTATAAAACACAAAGACAAAAAGAAATCCCACCACCAGTTATGACCTGCACAGACTTTCACAGGGGCTGGTCATCCATCGCTCAGAGTTCTAACCGGAAGCTCTGAATTGGGGAGTAAGAATCATCGAGGAAAGCGTGTTATCAAAAGCTGCTCTTTTGCGGGGGACAAACTCATCTTTCTGCCTGAGTCAAATGAGACTCAAGCAGCATCATAAATAAGCTTGGTCCACCTACCCAGCTCCTTTGGGGCAGGGCATCATCATCTCTTTCCCTGGAGTCCAAGAGGGGAGCAGAGGCTTCTGCCCTAAAACTGTGGAGCCAGGGGCTGTGGATTTTCCTGGCATCTCAGGGGAGTCCTGGGCTCTCTGTCATCCTGGGCGCTGGCCTCTGGGCTCCTACTTGGGGATGGAGGCTGGAGAGCTACCTTTATTTCTCTGATGTCATTCCTGGAGCCACATGCCATTTTTCACTGTCGTGAGCACTTCCTTGGCCAGGACAGTCAAACATGAAGATGAAATGAATCTTTACCACTCCTCAGAGAGAGAGAAAGACTGAGAAGTTAATTCCACCGGCAGGCTGGTAACCTGGTCCCCCTTCCCTTCCTCCACCGCCCCGGCCCCATCTTGGAATGAAAAGGGGCCAGAATCATTTTATTTGGCCGGTGCTCACGAAGACAATAATTTAATTATTTCCCCAAATCACTTTCCAAGAGGCCAGTCTCATTCTATTTGTTATGTATAGGATGACTTAATCACAACTTTGAGCGGAGAGGGAAACTGGGATGGAATGAGGGATATGGGGGGAGGGGAGATTAAAAAGAGCTTGCTCGAAATGATTCTCTCTCCTTTTTTTTCCAATTGCTTCAATATGTCTCTCGTCTCTCTTCCCCTTCTCTCTCCATCTCACTCCCTCCCCCTCCCCTCTCCTGGCCTCTCTAAGTCTGCTTCTCTTTCTGTGTTTTTTTTTTTTTTTTGGCTGTGTTGGGTCTTCGTTGCTGCGCATCGGCTTTCTCTAGTGTGGCAGTGCGTGGGCTTCTCACTGAGGTGGCTTCTCTTGTTGCGGAGCACGGGCTCTAGGCATGTGGGCTTCAGCAGTTGTGGCACACAGGCTCAGTAGCTGTGGCTCATGGGCTCTAGAGCACAGGCTCAGTAGTTGTGGCGCACAGGCTTAGTTGCTCCACAGCATGTGGGATCTTCCCGGACCAGGGATCGAACCCGTGTCCCCTGCATTGACAGGCGGATTCTTAACCACTGCGCCACCAGGGAAGCCCCTCTTTCTGTTTTAATAGGCCCCTCTCATCTTCCCACTCACCCCCCACCGCCTTGGCCCCCAAGCTGGCTCACAGACAAACTTGACCCCTAATCATTTCTGACAGTAAGATCACTCCTGGGCAGAGCAAAGCAAGGTGCCCACCTTCCCCATCACATCTTTTATGGGCACATCCTGTGGGTTTCCATTAGTGAACCCAGCCCCTGGGGGAACCTCAAACTTGAACATCTTATTCTTGGGTTTTCACTGTCCCAGCTGAGGGTGCCTCCCAACCCCTGATCCGGGCTACATCAGCTATCATCTGGCGCTGTTCAGAGTCAGCGAGGCCAGTGTTTCCCCAGATACCTTTCCCCATACCTAGATGCGAATTTTGAGTGCTGTTCACTGCTCCTCAGGCCTAAAGAGGGCATTTGTCTAGGAGATAAGGTAGAAAAGCAGAAGGACTCTGGAGCCAGATTGCATTACTTACCAGCTGTGTGATCCTGGGCAAACTGCCTAATCTCTCTGGGCCTCAGTTTCCTGATCCGTACAACGGGGGTAAGCTATACCTCTTTCATAGGGTTCATGTAAGGATTACCTGTGTTAATTCCTGTAAAGCACTTAGAACAGTGGCTGACACATTTTAAGTACACATTCAGTGTTAGTTACCATCAGTATCTATCATCTCCTGCCTCCATCCTGGGGAGGCACTGTCTGGCCTGGACCCAAATAGAACGAGCCTGTCAGCTTGCCAATCACAAGGCTTAAACACTGGGTAAATCACGTTTCCTCCCTGAATCTCAGTTTTGCTATCCCCACAATGCAAGTGCCAATAGTACCCCATTACAGGAGTGTTTGGAAGCTGGAATGAGTTAATGCATGTTAAGAGCAAAAATTCTAAAGCCAGGCAGCCTTATGGGTTCAAATCCCATCTCTACCACTTATCAGCTGTGTGACCTTGCACAGGTTACTTAACCTCTCTGTGCCCCGGATACTTCATCTGCCTGTAATACTCCCGCATCCCCAACCTCCTAGGGTTTTTGGGAGAATGAAAATGAGTTAATTCATGTAAAGTACTTAGCACATTGTCTGGCACAGAGAAATACCTAGGCAAGTGTTAGTTTTTGCTGATTACTCCCAGAAAAATGTTTCTCACCTGCCTTCTGTCTCTGAAGGATTTCTTCTCCTCTCTTTACTCTCTTCCCATTAGGTGGCTTGGGACAGAAGTTCCTTGTTTTTAATCCAAATCCAAATTGTTCTGACAGACTCAGGCTAGCAAGTCTTACCTCTGGAGGCAGAGGGGGGAGTTGAGTTATTATGGGGGGGACCCTTGTCAGTGACAAACTGGAGGAGGTGATGAGGAGTTGAAACTCCTAGACCCAGGCCTTGGAGGCTGGTGCTGGGAAAGTCAGCAACTCCCAGTGTGACCTTGACAAGCCCCTTAACTCTTTTTTTGGCCTCAGTTTTCTCATCTGTCCAATGGGGCTGACTGCCCACTTCCCACATTATCACAACACTTAAATAAGATAACCAGGAAGAAGATGTCCTGAGATTGGGACAAATGCCACAGAGCCCAGAGCTGCCTGTTCCATTTGGGGTCCATGGGCAGCAAGAAGCAGAGCCTCACTCAAGGGGCTTCATATCATGGAGGGCACCTGGGCAGGAATCAGAGAAAGAAGGACTGCCAACTTCTGGCAGGGCAGGAATTGATGGGCAATTCTGGCCCTAAGTCAGAAGTGCATGGATTACCTGTCTCTACGAGCTTTACCTCCCTTGAAGGCTTGTGGTGTCTGCTTCTTCAGCCTCCTAGGAAGTACTTTGTTCCTTTACTGTCGCACCTGCTTTTTGGTTTTGCTGCCTTAAAACATCAACTTGCATATGGCCTTGTTTGGCTTGAGGACCTTCTCCATCCACCTATCCATCTACCTATCCACCTATCCATCCCTCCATACATTCATCCATCCACATGTCCACCTATCCATCCATCCATCCAAAAAATATTTATCAATAGTCTTCTACGCACCAGGCACCATAGTAGGTGAAGGACATAGTAAATAAGACAGACTAGGACTGCCCGAATGGAACCGCATTCTAGTCAGGGGAGAGAAATAATAAATAAGCAAATAAATATATATGTCAGATAATTTTAGATAGTGATAAATGCTGTAAGAAAAATAGAATAGATGGATAGGACCAAGGATGGAGGGATACTTTCCACTGGCTGGTCAGGGAAAGCCTGTTTGAGAGGTGACATCTGAGTTCAGATTTGAAAGAGGATCTCGAGGGAGAATGTTCTAGATGGAGAATGTTCTAGACAGAGGGTTCGGCAAGTTCAAAGACACTGAGAGGAAATAGAGGAGCAGATAGAAGGTCAGAGTGGCGGGAGCGCATGAAGGCAAAGGTATTAGAAGAGGGGTTGGTGATAGATCAGAGGCCGGATTTTCCAGAGTTTTGTGGAAACATGGAAACAATTTGAGGTTTGGTTCTGAGTGCCATGGGAAGCCATTTCTAACCAGCAAGGAGCATCCTTGCCTGTCATCTAGCTGTGATCGCTGCTGGGGTGTTATTTCCCCCCAGAGTCCAACAAAAGCTGATGTAACCAGGCCAGGTCCCAGAAGTGACAGTGGCAGGAATGAGGCAGGCCCTGGGTGTCCTGCCTTTGAATCCTGGCTGGAGTTGGACTTGCTATGCCGGTCTAGAGCTGAGGAGAGGATGCGCAGGGTCCACAGGGCTCTGGACATCCAGTGTGGCCTGGTGAGGCTCTGGCACCTCCCCTTTTTTTTAACAGGACTTGCACTTCAGGATTGGGGGTTAGGAGAAGGCTTATGACATCAAGCAATTCACTCTGGTGGTTCTGGGTCAGCTGGGCAAGGTTTAAATCCTGCTCTGCTATGTACTAGCTGATGACCTTGCAAAGTACTTACCTCTCTGAGCCCCAATTTTCCCATCTGTAGAAGGGACACTGTCACAGTGCCCCCCTACGGCCATTGAAAGCACCAAATGATAATGTATAGAAGAGATGAGCACATAGAACTCAATACATTTTAGCTATTTTTCCTATCATTAATCTTTTTTTATTAGCACCATGCACCAGCAATTCTAGACAATGTTAGCAATAAAACACCCCTCCCCATTTTGACTTGTAAGTGGGTGGCCTTGTAATTTATCGCCCATACTGGGGCATTAGGACAACAGATGTCAACTGAGACCCGTAAGATCCTATGGGATCTGGCCCCCAGCTACCTCTCTAACCTAATTCCTTGACCCTTTCTACGTCATTTAAACTGAACAGCCAACTCTTAGCTTCACAAATGTTCCATGCTTCTTCCCACTTGGGGCTCCACCCAAACCCTGAAGGCTGGGACTTGTTTGGGGCAGGGAGAGGGGCACTGCAGCCAGAGAGAGGGTCCAGCACGAAGGCTACATGGCACTTCCCTTGGTTCTCATCCAGGATCTTCAGGCCACTGGACCTTTTTAGAGACCCTCACTACAAGTAAGCCTGGAGTGGGACGAGGTCTTTCTTACATCATTCCTTCCCTTCACATCTTTTATTACAATAACGATTGTTTTGATATTCGTGTGATTACTATTTATGACCCTCTCCCCAGCAGGCTCTAAGTTCTATGATGTCAGAGGCCATGTCTGATTTGCTCACGCTTGTACCCTCAGCACCTAACACAGTGCCCAGCACATAGTAGGAACCCACAAAATATTGATCAGCTGCATGGATGGATGCCTGATGGAGCTGAGCTCCAAAACTAGCCCACATTCTTTCCACCATCTTCATTCTAAGATTGTCAGCCTGGCTGGAAAAGCTGATCATATCCAGGTTAGAGATGCTCCTTATCAAAGTCAAGGCCAAGATCAGTGGGAAAGGATCAGGTAAAAGCAAAGGATCCAGATGTGCAAATTCGCTTCAATGAGGCAGATGTGACCCGGTGATTCCATGCCAGGCGTGACCGTTGCATCTGATTCCTCATTTCCATTAAAGGAATTGTAGCAGGTGCAAAAACTGGAGATTATCCCAAGAATTAAGATATGAAAAGCATGTCAGATCACTAAACTCCAATTAGGGAAATTAAATTGTGCACACTCCCCTCCTGACGCAATATCGGGAGTTTGCATTAGCTCTGGGCTCAGGTTCTAATAAAATTAGAGAATAACACTTTAATTGAATTGTGCTTAAAAGGATCATGTTGACAAATGTGATTGTATCTGGCTGGGATGCACACCTTCTCCAGCAATCATTAAATCCAATGAAATGCCAGTCTCGGGATCTTGACAGTTTTCTGAAACAATCTGTGAACCGTGCTGTATCTTAGAGTATCTAATCAATTTAGAGCCGCCTCATTAGGACTTGGCTGCTAACGGATACTTAAAAATCAAAGCAAATTACTGCACTCCATGGATAACTACCTAATCATATCAATACAACATGGCTGGATTGTGTTGCAACAATTCATTTCCTCTTTAAGAAGCCACTGTCACCCATAATTTACGGATTGAGATTCATAACCCTGACACAGACAGCTCCAATGTCAAGGATTTTCCTGAGCTCAGCATCAAGGGGTACATGTCACCCAAGCTAGTGAGGGTGAGCCCAAGCCAGGCTCTGGACTCCTTTTACTTACATCTACCCCTACCTACCCCCAAGCTCATTCCTGAATAATGAGCCCAAGAACGCTTTTGCACAAAAGAGGAATTGGAAGCTCAGACAGAGAGCATTATTTCCTAAGATCACACAGCAAATTAGTGGCAGACCCAGGATTTGGCTCTTCTTCACATGACATCAAACTTTCTAATATCATTTTAATAGGAGTTTAGAACAGTGGTTATTCTTTCATTGATGGTTTACTCGGGTCCTATTTTAATATTCTTACTACTAATAAACATCACCATCATCATTATTATTATAATGTGAACAGCCTATACTTAACGCAGAACTTATTACAAATTGAATCCCTTTCATTCTCTCAACAACCCTAGAAGTATGTTCTATGATTATTGTGGTAGGCATTAATGCTGTTCACCGAGTATTTCTGGCTCTCTCTCTCCAGAACACGTGGACTGCACTTCCGATAATTGGATGGATCAGGGGACTGTTTCTGGGCAATGAGTGTGAACAGGAGAGACCTGTGTTATTTACAGGCCAGAGCACAGTTGCTGGTTCAAGATCTCAATCATTCTTTTTCCCTCCTGTTATCAACCAGCAACATTTGGGTTGGTAGCTGCTCTGAACACAATGAGCAGAAACTCCTCGACGACTCACGGTGGACTTGTAGTGTGAGTGAGAAACACACCTGTGTTGCTGACAGCCACTGAGCTTCGGGGTTGTTTGTTACTGCAAGATAACCTAGCTTGTCCTAATTGGTGGAATTATCATCCCCATTTTACAGATGAGAAAACTAAGGCACAGAGAGATTTGGTGGCTAATACTTGGTCCGGTTCAGGCACTATCAGTAAATTTCTCTAAAGCCCAAAAGTCTCCTTGACTCCTTTTCTTTCTACTTCCCAGTTTCTCTCTTCATTCTGTGGTGACTTCCTAATACCCATTTCTGAGCCTCCAGGACTGACAGTGAGTGGTGGGCACCAAATCTCATTTCAGAGACTCAGGTCTGACCTATCCAGACCACTTAGCCCCCGTCACTCAGCTCAGGCCTGGGCAGATCTACTTTTTTTTTTTTTTTAATTGACGTGTAGTTGATTTACAATGTTGTGTTAGGTTTAGGTTTATATGTACAGCAAAGTGATTCAGTTATACATACATTTATATTCTTTTCTCAGATTCTTTTCCCTTATACGTTATTACAAGATATTGAATATAGCTCCCTGTGCTACATAGTAGGTCCTTGTTGGTTATCTAAATTTTATATATAGTGGTGTGTGTATGTTAATCCCAAACTCCTAATTTATCCCCCCCATCCCTTTTGGTAACAAGTTTGTTTTCTATGTCTGAGTCTATTTCTGTTTTGTAAATAAGTTCACTCGTATCATTTTTTAAGATTCCACATATAAGTGATATTATATGATATTTGTCTTTCTCTGACTTACTTCACTTAGTATGATAATCTCTAGGTCCATCCATGTTGCTGCAAATGGCATTATTTCATTCTTTTTTTATGGCTGAGTAATATTCCACTGTATATACGTACCACATCTTCTTTAACCATTCATCTGTTGATGGACATTTTGGTTGCTTCCATGTCTTGGCTATTGTAAATAGTGCCGCTATGACCATTGGGGTGCATGTATCTTTTCAAATTATAGTTTCCTCCAGATATATGCCCAGGAGCGGGATTGCTGGATCAAAGGGTAGCTCTATTTTTAGTCTTTTAAGGAACCTCCATACTGTCCTCCATAGAGGGTGCACCAATTTACATTCCTACCAACAGTGTAGAAGTGTTCCCTTTTCTCCACACCCTCTCCAGAATTTATCTACTTCTGAATACGCTGTTTTAGGCATCTGAACCATTGACTTCCTCTGAAGTCCTTTTGGCGTCCTGAAGAGATAAACATTGTCTAGCAGGTACTTTATGAGAGCCATGCTTTGCCAAAGGACTGGCTCTTTGATGGAGAAATTCCAGGCACAGTGAAGGTCTGGGCAGGGACCATTAGACAGAGACCTTTCTGCACTGTCCCTCCCCCAACCCCACCTCCAAGCCTTGGTCCACAGCTGTGGATATGAGTTCTGGGCGAGGAAGTTTCTGTGTTTCGGTTCTCTGGGGCACGCCTCACCATTGGCCTTGCAGGAGAAGTTTGAGGGGTGGGGCTGGAGGGAGGGAGCCTGAACCCCCAGCCCTAGAAGAGGGAGGAGGAAAAAGCTTGCAAAAATTGTATACAGCTTCAGGAAATGTCTACCCTCTGCCAGTCATATCTGAGTCAGTTAAGACAGTAATTGCAGACCTTCCCCGACACAGAGAGAGGGCAGGATGGCAGGGGATGCTATTATCCTGTTCTCTCAGGCACAGCAGCTTGTTTACAGGAGGGCTGTGGACTGCGGGGCGATTGTCTGGTGGCTCCGGGGCCAATGGCTGCTGCTTCACACCCCCTGCTTGCTCTTGGGCCCATGCCAGGAATCCCGGTGACCAGTCCTGGGGTGGCCCTTGCCAGGATGCTCAGAGGGGCAGTTACTGGGGTGCAGACGTTTCACTGGGTTCCATTATCAGCTCCCATTCATGTCTCCTGCCCTCCCCACCTGCCACAGGCCCAGAGAAGGCCAGCCCTGCCCCAGCTGGGCTACTTCATTGGAAGACACTTGGGGGCTGAAGGCACGGAATCTGTGTCCCCGTCTAGACTCTGTTACTCATCCACTGTGGGACCCTGCAGGTTCCTTCCCCGTCGCATCCTCCATCTTTCCATTTTAAAAAGAGACCCACTAGGTTAACGCTTATATTTAAGTTATATACCCAATCCTTTCAAGGAGGGGGGCGTGCTTCTTGTGGATGCTGAGGTTCTACACAAACTATTTTTATTTTAATATTTTAATAGCACTCTGATTTTTATAGGTATGTTGCAAACAACAGAAAACTATGGTGGCTAATACGAGCAAAACATATATTAATGAAAGACTGTAGAGTGGCTAATAGACTCTCCTTTAAGACCAGGGAACAAGGATGGAGATGCCATAACTTCAAATCAAATGGCAGAACTGGTCCTACAGAGCTTGGGGTGGGGCCCCTGCTGGCATAGATGTCAAGAGCTCTCTGCAGACACCACCCGTGCTGCACCCCAGGTGTAGCCACTACCACCGCCACCAACCTCCTCTGAAAGGGTTCCACGTGGTCTCCTTTTTCCCATCACAAGCTTCTGCTCAAACTCTGGTGAGAGCACATCTGTTTGGTGGACCCAGGTCATGTGATTGTTCCCTAGCTGCAAGTGAGGCTGGGAAAGCAAATTGCTGGCATTTTCAGCTTCTCCATTTTTATGGTGGACTTGATTCATAAGATGGGGGTTTGACCATCATCAGAAGAGTGTTCAAATGCTGAGTGACAAAACAGTCATCAAGTGTCCTCTGCAAATTACAAATATAAAACTAGCTTATAGCCCTTATACAGCTATACAATGCAAACACATTGACAAATTAAATATGAACTTAGCTAAAAAGTAGTAACATCCACATTTTAAAATATTAACATTCAAATTTTAAAATATAAATATTTAAGATGAAGAATAACATTGTCTTACCAAAACCAAATCATCACCTGAAATAAGAATATGGTGCCGACTGCTACACCAATGCTCTTTTGCGTTCTGGAAGCATTCCGTAATACATTTGCCAATTGGTTCTCATTTGGCACTAATGTAACTTTTCATGTTAAGTTTATCTCTGTTCCTGTTCTCCTTAGCTCTCAATGATTATAGTTGTACTTCTTGACACCAATGTGAGCGTAACCACAAAAGTAGACCTGGCATTGGAAAGTGTGTCACTTAGTTATAAGGTGGTCATCCCAGTGGCCAGAATATTCTGAAAATAGTAATGAATGTGAAAACGCTTTACAGTCTTGAGTCTTCCACAATCTTAGGGATTCTCACACATGCTCCCCTTCCAACTTTGGCATGGTAGATATTAGTCCTGCAGGACAAAATTTCCAGTTTCCCTCCCCTTCCAGACACAGAGGAATTGCACTTTCTTCTCCCCTTAAATTCAGGTGTGGCTTTGTGACTTGCCCAGATCAGTGAATGTGTTGCTTCTGGGTAGAAGCATTTCAGAGGTAATTCACAATTCTCCACTTTCCCTTCACCCTGTCACGATGACCAGTGATATTCCAGACAGTGGTACCTTTACCAGCCTAGGTGAATGAAAAGGACATAGACCAGAACTCTGTGCCAGTGGGACAGACATGTAGATGAGTGAGCAAATGCATCTTTCTTGTGTTAAAGCACTGAAATTTTGAAGTTGTTTGTTACGCAGCATGACCTAGCCTGTCCTGACTGATACACTTAGTTAGATAGGGGTTACAATTTTTGTGATCTCCTTTTTACACAACAAAGAACTCTGGCACAGAAAGTTTGAGAAACTTGCTCAAAGTCAAACAGCTAAAAAATTTCAGCTGTAGGACTCAAATCGCAATCCAGGTCATTCCAAATCCCATGCTTCTCCCAGCAACTCATACAAGGGAGAAGACAGAGTCTCTACAGAGACTGGTTACAACCAGCAAGCAAGGCTGATAGAAAACATGGCATGTCTTGGTGGCTGGAGTACAAGTTTTCAGAGCCATCTATGTAAAAGATCACTCTGAGTGCCAAGTACATTTCCACTTCAAAGTGTCCCAAGTTTAATAGTGAGGCATTCTGAATGTTTAAATTTAAAAAGTCATAGTTCTCATATTCTTCCCAACAGCCAGGGAGGTCGACAAGATGATAAATGTGTTTGCAGCTGCTGAGCTTCCATGCCAAGAAGCAGTCTCTGGCTGTAAACCTGTTCACAGGAGTGATGAGTGTCCTGGTGTCTGTGGGTGGCCATGCAGTTTGGAGGAGAGAGACTCTACTTTCTGCCTTGACGGTTCCATTCACTTGAGAAACAAACATCTCATCTGGAGGCCTGTAAGACAGGTGACTCAGGAAAACACCAGGGGGTATTGGAAGTTCACGGTCACTCCCACAGGACATTAAGGGGGTGCACCTGGAAGTAGGCAGGGGTTGCATATTTTAACCAATATTTTCTCGCAAAGAAGCAGCATTCATTGGGAGTTCAGAGCTCAATTCTGGGGCTGAGTGTGCTCAGTACACGCTTCCTGTCACTTGGTACCAGAAGCAACTGGTCCCAGGGCCCCGGGCACCAGGCTCGGTTTAGTTCTTACCTGGAAATAAGACACCTACATGTTTATGTCTGCCAGAGCCATTAGCTCTTCCCTTTTCTCATGTATGCATCCTCTTACTCATTCTTCAACACTTATATTCACTCTGTTCTAGGTGCTGAGAGTGTAGTAATGAATAATAATGTTGATAATGATGGTAATGATGGCGATGATGTTGACCATGATGAAGGTAACCATGCTAGTGACGGTGCTGATGACAATCCAGCATCCCAGTGGGGTCTGATCAGTGCAAAGCCAACATCTCCCTGGCTCTAGATATTATGCTTCTATACAAGCACCCTGTGCTCACATTTGGGAGAAATGATGTCCTGCCACTTGTTAATTGCACGGCTGTGCCAGCCCTTGGGCATATACAACTGCATACATGTGCCATCACCCACCACGATGTATCAGGCCCATTCATGTCTGTGTAACTCATAAGAGGCCGGGGTGGGGGGTGGGGTCCTGAGCAATGTCAGGGTGGAGGTCAGGGAATTTGGTCTTGCTCTCCCACACCTCAAGGTCTTGTCTGCCTGCTGTTGGGGCATGAGTGTCACTTGGCTGCTGACAACAAGTGGTGACTGCACATTTTCATCCAGGAGGGGTGGATTCCTCCCCAGCATCATCTCTGCAAGCGCCCCCAAAAGAAGAGAAGCAGAGATGGTGGCCACTTCCTCTGGCCACCACTGCCTCATCAGTCTCTGCCAAACCAAGGGCTTGAGACTACAGTGCAAACACCTGGAGTTTCTTTCTTTTTTTTTCTTCTCTTGGCTCCTTTGTCATAAATTAGTTGACCATACATGCATGGGTTTATTTGGGGCTCTCTATTCTGTTCCATGGATCTATGTGTTTGTTTTTATGCCAATACCATATGGTTTTGATTAATATAGCTTTGTAATATAGTTGGAAATCAGGATGTGTGATGCCTCTGCCTCTGTTCTTCTTTCTCCAGATTGCTTTGGCTATTTGGGGTTTTCCATGGTTCCATATACATGTTAGGATTGTTTGTTCTATTTCTGTGAAAAATGCCATTGGAATCTTAATAAGGATTGTACTGAATCTGTAGATGGCTTTGAGTAGTATGGATATTTTAACAATATTAATTCTTCCAATCCACGAGCATGGATTCATTTATTTGTGTCTTCTTCAATTTCTTTCATCACTGTCTTATAGTGTTCAGTATACAAGTCTTTTAGCTTCTTGGTTAGATTTATTCCTATGTATTTTATTCTTTTTGATGCACTTGTAAGCAGGATCATTTTCTTAATTTCTTTTTCTGCTAGTTATTAATGTATAGAAATACAACTGATTTTTGTACATTGATTCTGTACCCTGCAACTTTATTAAATTCACTTATTAGTCGTTAACAGTGGAGTTTTTTTTTTTTTTTTAATTTTTAAGCAGAATCTGAATCAGTTGGTTTGGGACTGGGCCTGAGATTCTGCTTTTTTTTAACCTTTATTTTATTTATTTATTTATTTACTTATGGCTGTGTTGGGTCTTCGTTTCTGTGTGAGGGCTTTCTCTAGTTGTGGCAAGTGAGGGCCACTCTTCATCGCGGTGCGCGGGCCTCTCATTATCGCGGCCTCTCTTGTTGCGGAGCACAGGCTCCAGACGCGCAGGCTCAGTAATTGTGGCTCATGGGCCTAGTTGCTCCGCGGCATGTGGGATCTTCCCAGACCACGGCTCGAACCCGTGACCCCTGCATTGGCAGGCAGATTCTCAACCACTGCGCCACCAGGGAAGCCCAGTGGAGTTTCTCAATGAAGGGTCAGCTACTTCTCAGAAAGGACAAGGTGGCAGAAATAAAGGTTGGGAATGGTAACTCTCATGGTCATTCCCGTGTTCTGTGAAGATCCTTGCAAACTCAGACTTCACTGGGATGGTTCCCTACTTCTTCTCCCACCCCACACCGTGGATTATCTTTCTCCCCCTGATTACTTTCTCTCTTTTAAAAACATTTCCTAACATTCCACATCTCTCCATATGCGGGCATTTTCTTGCCTGTCCTCAAGACACTCTGCTTCTAACAAGACAAAGGGAAAGAGGCTCCATGCTTTCTGTGTCCCTAACAGACCCCTTTTGAGGACTCTCTCAGCTCAGCCATTGCAAACCCCAAAAGGGAGCTAGGGATGGGGTCAAGTTCCATGAGTGAGGGTGAATTCCACTTCAGTCTCTGCATCCAAGAGACATGTACCAATGTTCTTTCTAGATCACCTGCGAGAATGATACAAACCATCACAGCGGGCATTCATCTCCTTTGGAGTTGGGTCAGTTTGCTCCTAAGTGGAGGAGGGACCATTTCTCCCATTAGCGTGGCTTTGCTGCTGCCCACTGGGAACTATTGCCATCCTTACCCCCCACCCTTATTGTGCTAAGAAGCATTTCACTTCTCTCTTTCTGCTCCTGCTTGACCCTGGCTTCTCTTATAGAGAATATCATATCGACTGTAAAGAGGTCTGTCTGTGCAGTCCAGGAGAAAAGATGCTTTTGATTTTAAGTGTCCTTCTGAAAGGGGGCATGGGCTCTTGCCATATACATTTTCTTATTTGATTCTCCCGCCTCACTTGTGATGGTTATATCATAATCCCCATTTTGTGCATTTGAGGAATCCAGGGTTCAGAGAAATGAAGTCACTTTTCCAAGATCACACAGCAAGTAAGTAAGATTTCAAATCCAGACAGGCGGAGAAACCACAGAATCTCAGTGGTTTAATGAAGAAAGAGGTCTATTTCTCACTTGTGTCCGGTATCCTGACTGGGAGGTTCTCCTGCAATCCAGAGACTCAGGCACCTTCCTTCTCGTGGCTCTGTCCTTTGCAGTAATTGACTCTCAATGTCACACCAGGGACCTTTTTAGTCCAGCCAGCTGGAAGGAGAAAGAGCAGAGCAGATACACAGAGGGGAGTTTGTGGGAGAGTTCTGAGCACCACTCACCCTCAGGCCAGACCCATTCTCTCCCATGGTGAGCAGCCTCCAAATCTCCTCCAAAGAGCTCTCTAGGCAGCTGCTACTGATTAATTGAAGTTGATGCCTAACATGAAACTTTTCTGCCACCATGATTCCAGTGGCTCAAGCAACACATGTTTTTTTGCTCTCTATTTTGGAGGGAGGTGGGGAGGGCACCAGAACCGTGTCAGGAAAATTTGTGAAATGCTTTGAAATGAGCAGAAAAAAAATTGTTGTGTCTTCTGTCTAGTCCATCCTTCGGGATTATTTCCACATTTCTTAGTCTTTAAGCTATTTTACATCTCCGAAAGTTGTAGAGAACTAATAATAATTCAAACGCTTCTCGTCCATAGGAATGCAAATGAATTTTGTTTGGTTGAATGCAATTGATTAAAGCCATGTGGATAGATTATTTTTGCATCTATTTGTAAATTCATTTCCTGCTATCTCGATTGCCTATATATGTGGGTTCTTTGAGTTCTCCTTTGAACAGTTGTAACATCTTGCTTTTTGCCTCATTAATTAATGAGTTAAATAAAATCTTTGATACATGTTCCCTTTTTTGTATGTAAATCATGATTTTAATATATATATATGTATATATACATATATATATATGTGTGTGTGTGAATATGTATCTATATCTATCTATCTACCTATCTATCTATCTATATATATATCTTTTAACAACTAAAAATCCCCAGGGAGAGAAAGAAACCCTTTGATACATTACACTCCCCTGCTTCTCAGGATTCTCACACTCATTCTGAAAGAGAGGCAGGGCAAGGATTGTTAATTCCACTTTGCAACTAAGGAAACTAAGACGGGGCGGGGGGGGGACGACGACTAACAAGATGCCAGAGATCACACAGCTAGAAACGGTGAGACTGAGTGTTCAGATCCAGGTGTGTTTGATCCTAAAACCTGTGTTCTTAACCACTTTACCCTGTTTCTCACGTGGGATATGAACAGGGTAGATACTAACACCTTTCTCATTTGGTAAATGATGAAACTGAGGCTCAGAGAAGTCAAATGACTTCGAGGTAAATCTGGGTCCAGAACCCTATCCTGGACCTCTGTTTCCTGGGTCATCTTTATATAAACCAAGTGAGTGTACTTTTCTAGCTAGGATGTTCCTTGCACATCTGTTCTTTTTGTTTTGTTTTGTTTTGTTTTAAAGTCAGGGAAGATTACTAGGTGGTTTTGGTTCCTAAAATTCTCTCTGAACCTTTATTCATAGAAGCCTAAGTAAGACAGGAACCTGGGCCAAAGCGGGCAGCATCTGCCTTGTAGGGTTCAGGCCCTGGAAAGGGCAGCAGCTGCAGAGCTGGCACGGGACACTCCTCTGGGGCTGCGGGAAGGTCATGGTCGGTAGAGGTTCCTGCTCAGAGGGCTGTGCCCAGGACTTGCTAAGGCAGAGCAGGGTCAGGACGGGGAGACATCCAGGAGTGTGGAAGACTCACAGGCTTTGGGATGAGACGGGCTTGGGTTCAAATCCTGCTTCTGCCACTTATCAAATGTGTGACTTTGAGCATTAAATGTGTGACATCTCTGGGCTTCAGTTTCTTCATGTGTAGGATGGAGACCATCACCCTCACTTCACAGGAGGACCCCAGTCCAGCTGTCTTCTACTCAACCAAGCCCCGTGCCTGTGGACTGCTTGTGCCCAGAGCGGGTGCTGTTTCTCAACTTGCAGCCATCACGTGGACCTGCAGCCTCCTGGGCGGTCACTAAGGGCTACGTGAGAGTGGGGGAGAGTCCTTAGAACCACCTCCCCTTTCCTCATGCTTCTTTCCTCTCTCAATCATAAACCTCCTTCCCTTCTGCAAGATGGCTGCAACTTGTCACAGCGGGCTAGTCAAGTTCATTGGCGTCTGCTCACAAAAGGTAAGCAGATCCATGGAGAGGGAAAGATAGCAGAGAGGCCAGGCCCAGCACCGAGGCCCTCCTACTCCCGGAGCCCGAGCTGGGGCCCCTCCCTGATAAAGCTGGTCAGGTTGTGCCCTAACCATCTTATTTATTTCCACGTCCCCAAGGAAATCCACCCTAGAGATGCCCGAGGTCTGCCCCTCTGTTCAAGCATTCAAGCTGGCTTTGCCAGGTGGTTGCGTCACCCCTGGGTCCTTGTTTTCGACTCCGCAGGCCCAGGTCCTGCGGGGACCCTCTGTAAACTTCACCTCTCGTCAATGGTCCCTGTTCAGGAAAATTGGCTCCTTTGACACCGTTTTAGACAAACCATAATGTGTGTGGAGCTGAAAGAGGTTCTATTTACAAGTCTGCAGGAAATAGCCCTGGGCAGAGGATGGTAATTGTAGGGTGAAGGTTCACCAGGGGCGCAGAGGGGAGCGAGGCCCGCCCTGGGGAGAGGGTGCTGTGATGGGCGAGGGAGTGTAGGGACTGCCTCTGCCCCCAGGACCCGTGGCAGAAGGTGGACCAAGGGCGCGGAGGTCTTTCCTTCTGTCTCCTCCGAGCGTGCCGTGCCTCAGCACCCTTGTGCCTCACACCCTCTCCCTGAGTGTTCTTCCCCCAGGTATTGGAACGGCTCATACACTCACGTTCTTCAAGTCCTGCTTCAAACATGACCTTTCCTGACCACCATTCCCAGCCCCCTACACATCACACACACACACACACACACGACTTGGTCTCCAGCCCTTGGTTTCCTCAACACACACACACACACACACACACACACACAATACTCACACACACACAAATACACACACATACACACACATGCACACACATATATACATGCATACATACACATACACACATGCACACAGAGAAACACTCACGCATACATACATATACATACACATGTATACACATACATACATACATATACACACATGCACACACATATATACATGCATACATACACATACATAGACACATAGAAACACTCACACACACACACACATATGCACACACACACACTCCCTATTTCTTTAACCTGCTTTTTCTTCTTCATGGCCCCATCACCTCCGAACACATTGCTTCATTCATTGGTGCACTGGCTGTCTATTCCTTCTACAAAGTAAGTTCCACAAGGATGTAGGGCTTGGATTTGCTCCCCACTGGATTCTTATTGTCTAGAAGAATGCCTAAATGTAGGTGGTGCCTACTCAAAAAATCTTGAAGGAATAACTGAAGAAAGGAACATATGAGTGAATGAATGAATGATTAGATCCCAACATCAAGGGCCTCTTAGGTTCCCTCCCCCAGTGGATTCTATCTCCCCAGGTAGAGGTGGGCTCACTCATGCATTAGACCTTGACCTTCAAGATGAAGAACCCACAGTTCAGTTGGGGCTCCCATCTGGTAGAAGTCATGGCAAGTCACCCACATATCTGTTTACAAGGCAGTCAGAGCCAAAGATCTGAGGCCTGGGAAGTTGGGTGTTGTGTCCAAGGTCACCCAAGATCAAGGTGTGACCAAGCCAGGATTCAGAAGAGTTTTCTCCCTTCTGGTCCCCTGGGCCCACCAGTTCAGCAGATGAGAAAGCAGAGAGCAGAGTGAGAACGCAGCTGACTGGGTCCTCGCTTCAGCCGTCCTGGAGGAGGTGGCCCTGACCTGTGGGATTGGATGTGTGGAGAAGGGGCACTGGTGGTTGGAGGGTGATGGCTGGGGTCTTCCCGTAACAAGGGAAGGGCTGGCAGGGCCTGGGGAGATGACGCCATCATGCAGATTTCTCCCAAACCATCTCCTCAGCAGGACACCACTCTGACCGGCTGGCCTTTGCTCCAATTACAGCTGTTTCTCAACTTTTCAGACATCTGTCCTCCACCTACCAGCTGCGTGACCTCTGCAGGTCACTTAACCGCCTCCCCACAACCTCCCGACTAATGGAAACCACAACTAACATTATCCAAAACCAAAGGGCTCCTGAGTGGGTTTGAGCCCTCAGCAGCCCATCCCCCAGGAGAGACCAAGGACCAGGCCCGCCTCACCCAGGAAGGGAGGCCAGGCCCGTGAGAGGGTAGAGGCTGGTCACCTCAGTCTGGCCTCCGTATTTTTAGCATCTTCCCTCCTTCCCACAAGCCACTAGCCCACTCCTTGCCCAAATAACAGTCATCAAAATAGCCCTGGCACTGGACTGAGGGGCACTGGGAGGGTCTCCTCCCTCCTGCCGGTCAGTCAGGCTGAGCAGAGGCCCTGGGGCTGGGCGAGGGCCAAGCGGAGGCTGTTAATTGTACCTTTGGTCCGAATTAAAAAAATAGCTCTGGGGCTTCCCTGGTGGCGCAGTCGTTGAGAATCTGCCTGCTAGTGCGGGGGACACGGGTTCGAGCCCTGGTCTGGGAGGATCCCACATGCCGTGGAGCAACTGGGCCCATGAGCCACAATTACTGAGCCTGCGCGTCTGGAGCCTGTGCTCCGCAATAAGAGAGGCCACAATAGTGAGAGGCCCGTGCACCGCGATGATGAGTGGCCCCCGCTTGCCGCAACTAGAGAAAGCCCTCGCACAGAAACGAAGACCCAACACAGCCAAAAATAAATAAATAAATAAATAAATAAATAAATAAATAAATAAATAAATAAATAAAATTAAAAAAAAAAAAAAAGAAGATAATCTCAAACTACCTCTACAGTTTAAAAAAAAAAAAAAAAATAGCTCTGCTCAGGGCTGATGGCAGCACGGGGTCTGAGGAGCCAGGTACTGCCTCGTGCCAGCCCCTGGGCTCGCTCAGGGTGGACGCCTCGGGGTCTGCAGCAGGATGGCACCAGGAAGGCAGCAGCAAGGTGGGCAAGGTGACCAGAGCGAACATCTTGCTCAGTTCTTCCTGTCCCACAAGTCATCCAGATGAAGAGACCGAGGGTCAGAGAGGATGTGTGTGCCCGGCCGTCGCCTCCTCAGAGAGATCTTCACCCCTCCCTGCTGAAGCAGAGCCCAGGCACGAGCCCCTTACCTGCTTTAGCTTCCTTTATAGCACCACTCACTCCCCGGCATAATATTGTGTATCTGTTTGCATCTGCATCTCTTGCCTCTTCCACTAGAATACCAACTCCCCAAGGCAGGGTACTGGGCCCTGTTGGTTCCCCATAGTGTCTCCAGCACCTAGACTAATGCCTGGAGTTCAATAAATTCAACATTACCAAATAATTTGATGAAGAGAAAACCACAGCTCTGGCCAGTTCCCGACTTCTGCCACGCAGTGACAAGCCCTAAGAAGAGGGAGAAGAAACAAGGCCCCATCAGCACCAAATTCCCCCAACCAGTCCCCAGACACCAGTAAGACAATCCTCCCCGTGTACCCAGCTATCTCCTGATCTCAGAGCCCACTCTGTCCGCACAACAGCCCAGCAGCCCTGGGTGGCAGAGATGGTCCTGGTTAATAACAATGAACTAAGCTCCTTTTTTTTTTTTTTTTTTTTTTTCGGGCCGCCCTGTGTGGCTTGTGGGTGGGACCTTAGTTCCCCGACTAGGGATTGAACCGGGCCCTCAGCAGTGAGAGCTCGAAGTCCTAACCATTAGACCCCCAGGGAATTCCCTAAGTTCCTTCTAACTGCTTTATTTATGTTACTAACACAGGCAGTTCTGGTAGTAACCCTAAGTAAAGTCAGACCCATTATTATTTCCATGTTATAGACGATGACACTGAAATCCCAAGAAATAAAGCAACTTGACCCAAACTGCACGACCCCTAAGTATCAGTGTTGAGATCGGAACCCAGGCAGCCTGACCCCAGAGGCCCCGTCTTAATTTCTGCACGTACAGCCTGTTGTCTAATGAGATCCCTGATGTGCAGACAGGTCATGACCTTTCCTTGGCCAGACCGGACACCCATTGCTCTGCCTCTGTTAGTAATATCATCAGTGGTGCCTGCACTTCTCTTTAACGCTTTTTAAAGGGCTTCGTACATGTCACTTCATTGGCGCTTCAAAGCAATGTAAGCAATGCAAGGGATTGCATTGTTCATTTCCCCCCGCTTTTCAGAAGTGCCAGCAGAGCCCCTGAGAGGGTAAGTGGCTTGCAGAAGGTCACCTTGGGTAGAATCACCTGGCTTCCTCTGCTTTCACAGTGCTCTGCCCTCTCAGCCCAGACTCGGGCTCAGACTAATGCGTTTGCAGCTACTTGGCCCCTTGGCCCCGAGGCAGAGCTGGCAGGAGCCCTCATCACCGCTGGGTGGCCAGTAAACACACTCTTGACTCTTTTAAGAGCCTTGTCACCGTGCCACGCACCGAGCTGCCTTTATGGCAGCTCATCAGGATCAACAAATTCATGTATAAATGGTTGGACACTGGGGAGTTCAAGAGCACAGACTGCAGACACGTGACACTGTGAGCAGGGCGTGAGCTGGAATCACTGCCCGTGACCCCCGGCAGCCCACCCTTCCCGGAAAGGCCTCTCCGGGGGTCAAGGGACCTGGATTCCAGGGTACTCTCCATTGATTTCTTTGTGCCTTTGATACCTGGTCTTGCCAGTGGTTTGGGCTCTTTTGCAGTGGTCTGAGTAGGATCACAAGTGATGGGACACAGGGTTTTAAGGTTGTGTCTGCAGGGGGACCACCCCCCTCCCCCCAACCCCTCGCCCAGCACAAATCTCCAAGTTTACAAGGTCATCTTTCAATGTCCAATCTGCCACTCTCTAAGGGTCCCTGAGGTTTCGCTCTAGTGACCTATGCAGGCCAGCCTGCCCCAGCCCTCTCCAAAGTTTGGATTTTTCTCTACCCTTTCTTTCTTCTTCTTTGTTTTTTTTTTTTTTTTTGATCATTCAGTCATTCATTCCCTGCTCAAATTTACCCTCTCAGAGTCCTTCCTTCTTTCCTTTATTTCGTATTACAATCTCATCTCTCTCTAAACCCTTACTCGATTTTTCTTCCTTATAATGAGTAACTACTTGGCATTAATTAATTAATGTCTTCATGCTCTAGTCTTTCCTACTAGAATGTCAGCTCTGGGAGGGCAGGGACTTTGCCTAATGTTCACCTCGGGATTCTCAGAGTTTAGCACAGTGTCTGGTACAGAGGAGGAGCTCAGGAAGTATTCACTGAATGTTAAATTCATTTGCCCAACCCATGCCGAGAAAGGCAATCCCATCAGAAAAGTCTCCTTACAATTCCTCTCTCAGAGTGGATCTGCCCAGAGACCTGGCTTGTCCACTGATGATTGTAACATGTGGACGCCCCTGCAGCTCCGAGGTGACAGGGAGGCCTTAGCAAGAGATGCTGTTTTTACTTGGGGGCTCAGACACTCTTCCACCTGCTCGGGGAGTCCACAAAGTCTCCTCAGGGCTTTTACCCCACTCCCACCCAACTAAACAGAACAGACCCCCTTTTGAGATAAGCATTCTACACCAAGGGTGTGCCCAAGATTTTGTTTGAAAAATGAGTCCCGAGTAGAAAACAAACTTTTGGGAAAAAAATTCTGCCTTTTTTTCTTAACTAAAGCAATAGAGTAGCATGTAATATACTAGCACAGTGACCAGCAAACTTTTCCTGTGAGGGGTCTGATAGGAAATCTTTTCAGCTTTGTAGGCCATAGAGTCGAGGGCAACTACTCACCTCATGTACCTTGATAGCAGCCATAGACAACCTGTCAATGGATGAGAGGCTGTGTTCCAGTAAAACTTTTTTTTCATAGACACTTAAATTTCATGGAATATTCGCATGCTTTGTCCTTTTCTTCTTTTAAGTTTTTTCAACTATTGGAAAATGTAAAAACTCTTCTTAGCTCTCAGGCTGTTAAAAAACAAAACAAAACAAAACAGACATTGAGTAGGACTGGCCCGTGGGCCCTAGTTTGCTGACCCTTGTAGATTACACTGACCCTTGTAGATTACGAAAAGTTGGGGCCAAGTCCTGCTAGACCATTACCATGAGCTGCTAGCTACCATAGCCTCCTGGGGCTCATTTTCCCTATCTGGAAGAGGAGGGCTTGGGCCAGATAGTTTCCAGAGTCCTATCTCACTTTAACACCTAACGGTGGGAATTTCGGGAATTTTGCTGGGTGAGTGGAAGGAGACACTTTTGCCAGGAGTGAGGGAGGGAGCTCTTCAGGGAGCATTCAAACCCCAGCGTCTGGGAAGAGGAGAAGGTGTCTCCTTGGCTATGCCTGACTCCACTGTCTCCACTAGACGCTGAGTGGGTCTTGGGGCCTCAGGGGTCTGATGACCCACGGACAAAGGGGTTTTGGCTGAAACATCAGAAGCGATCATCCCTATGCCTTCCCAGTTCCCATCTGGGGCCCCTCACCATTCATGCCCGCCCCCCTCTCCTTACCCCATGCCTTGCTTAACAAAGACAGAGACAGTAGTTGACACTGTAATGTTGAAAATTGCTTGTTTCAGGACAGCCCAGTAAACAAGCCCATCTTTGTTTTAATCCCAGCCTAGCTTACTGTAGTTAATTATAGGAATTTGTGGCTATTTACGTGAACCGAGGACAAAAACATTCATTTGTCGGCCGTGTAAGTGCTGGGTGGGAGTGGGCTCCGAGAACCGAGGGAGGACCCAGGTAGCATTTGTCCTGGGGGCTGTGCAAGGTGGGGAGGGCCCAGCTGTGTAATTAGCCCCTCGGCCCCTGAAGAGAGAGAAGGCCGCCATAGGAAGTGACACCTAATGACTGTTCTCAATCCACCTTGGGTCGCGGGGGAGGCCCCGTGTTTAAGGCAATTGCCTGAGATGCGGGTCTTGCACCTGCCAGGTGAGCTGGGCTGTTTCTGGGCCTGTCCCTGGGGGCGAGAAGGAAGCAGGGCCGAGCTTTCCCAGGGGTCTGAGGAGCTGGGAGCGGGGCCGCGGGGGCCAGCGGGCCGAGGTGCCGCCGTCCGCCCTCCGCTCCAGCCCCGGAGGAGCCACAGTTAGTGAGGAATGTTAACAAAGAGGAGACAGCGCTGGCTGAACAGAGGCCCTACGACAATTCCCGGCCCAAACAAAGCCACCCACCCACCCCACCCAAATGAGAAAACAAGCCAGGCCTTTGTACACACTGCATGATTATCACTCGCGGTTACCAGCGTCGGGGCCGCTGGGCTGGGAGCGGGCGGCAGGCGTGGAGGGAGGCACATCTGAAAACTCCGGGCGTCTGGGGGTACGGGACCTGCTGCTCAGGCCAATTCTCTAGGACACGGCCTGCCAGGGGAGAGCCCAGCGGGGTCCGGGCGCCCTGCTCCAGAATCCCCGTGGGCTGGACTTCCGCTCTGGGCCCCGGTTATTGGAGGTTCAGCCCGCATGCGCCAGCCGGCCCACACTAAGTGGGCTTGGGCCCGCTCTCTAAGTGAACTCTCGTCCCCTGACCCCTGCTGTCCATCTCTGAGCGCTCATGTCTTCCTCCCTCTGTGTGTCCTCTCTCCGGCCCCCAGTCTTCCACTCACTGCTCTCCTCTTCGCTCACCTCCTCCGGATCCGGATCCTGCCTCCCCAGGAAGCCTGCTGGGACCGCTACACCCGAGGCTCATCTCTCCTTGCCTGGCCCTTCACAAGTTAGTGATGCACTATCTTTTCTTTTTTTTTTTTTGGCTGCGTTGGGTCTTTGTTGCTGTGCGCGGGTTTTTCTCTAGTGGTGGCGAGCGGGGGCTCCTCTTCGTTGCGGTGCGCGGGCTTCTCATTGCGGTGGCTTCTCTTGTTGTGGAGCACGGGCTCTAGGCCCGCGGGCTTCAGAAGCTGTGGCTCACGGGCTCTAGGGCGCAGGCGCAGTAGTTGTGGTGCACGGGCCTTAGTTGCTCCGCGGCTTGTGGGATCTTCCCAGACCAGGGCTCGAACCCGTGTGCCCTGCATTGGCAGGCAGATTCTTAAACACTGCGCCCCCAGGGAAGCCCTGTGATGTACTATCTTGCACCCATCTCTAAGTGACAGAGCGTGTACGTACGTGAGTGCTGCCCTGCCAACTCAGTTATGAACTTAATGGCAATAATCCCAGGGGTCGTAATTATTTCCAACATTTACTGAGTGCTTACGATGTGCCAGGCCCAGCATGGAGTGTTTTCCAGTCATTTATCATTTACATCTTACGATCATCTTAAGAAGTAGGCACTGTTATGGGTCCTGTTTTACACTTGAGGAAACTGAGGCACAGTTAAACTGAGGGGTTAAGTAACTTGTCTGAGGCCACAGAGCAACCAGGGGTAGAGCTGGAGCCCTTGGTGAGCTGGAGCTGGTGTGGAATGGCTCGGGGGAGCCGTTCGTGTGCATCTTTTCCCAACTCTGCATTTAGTCACATTGGTGCCTTGAAATCGGCCATGAGAGTAATATTCACACTGTGGGAATCAGCAGATAAGGCCACAGATAAGGGTTACTGCCCTTCCCCCGGAAGTTGGTTGTCAAACATTTCCCAGCAAACCATGGGACAGGACTCACTCGGTCCAGCTACCAAGACTGTGCCCCCTGCATCACTGTATCTCCCTTGCTGACTCCTATACCACAGGGCAGTTCTAGGTGCGTAAGGGGTAAGTAAGCTTGTTCATCTTCCCCTCAGAAGAGCAGGGATTGATTTCCGGGCTATTGGATGGGGAGAGGGAGTTTGGCTTTACCTTGGATGAGGACCAGACATCACCCTCTTCCTCGGCCACAGCTGCCCTTTGGTGTACAGAGGTCCCTGGGACTCCTCTGTGAGCCCGGAGCCCTGGGCCACCAATGGCTCCATGAGGATGGGCACTCCCGGGCTTGACCCTGGCAAAGGTCCCTCACCTCTGCCCAGCTGCCAGGCACAGCCAAGAACTGCAGACACCGGGTCAATTAGAGACTAGCTTCATCTTTGTTTCCGAAAAGACAAGACAAGAAAAGCTGTGGATAATGTTAGAAAGGGTCAAAGTTAGCCCTTTTCCGAGAGCCCCAGCAGGGCCTGGCTGGACGGTTGTCTCATAAAGTTATTTTGGTTTCCTTGGCTGGTGTGGCTTGGAGCAATTTGCTGGGTATCCATTGGCCAGAGAGACCAAGAGGCTTCTGCATTGGGAGCTGCCATTTCACACCAGGATAATGATGGTTTCTGAGCAAGAGAGATCAATAGGGGATAAAAATAGGCTTCCATCCCATCTGGACGCCCGCTCTGGGTCCCTCAATGACTCAGAAGCACCCCATAAGGAACCAGGGTGGAAACTACTGGACAGACAAGACGGGTTGGGTAAAACACTGCAGGGAGAGGCTGCCACCCCCAGCCCCTCAGGGTTCCATAGCCCCCAGACCCAAATGGGGAGAACACTGAGGAGAATTCAGTGTGGGAAGGCCACATTCTCACTCAGCTTCCTCAGGGAAGTGTCCTCTCAGCTGTCCATAGAGCAAAGAGGAGTGAGGGACATTGACCAGAGGAAGCCAGCCAGCACTTCTGGCACGGGTTTTGCGACTACCAAAAGCAAGAAAACTCAGACTCTTCTGCCCTTAGAGAAGTGATGGTCCAGGTAAGGAGACACCCAGGGAGCAGAAAAATATCTTATATAGAGAGAGCATTGCAGGGGCCTGTGGAGGGACAGAGCAGGGCCCCTAACTCAGCAAAACAAACAAACAATAAACAAACAGAGACATACAGACATATAAATTACTATTATTATTTAGGTACCAGCCTCTTTAGCTGCATCCTCTCAATTCTCAGAGCAACCCATGAAGTAACTATGATAACTATCCCATTTTACAGATGATTACACTGAGGCTCAGAGGTCCGCAGTAACATGCCCAGAGCGTCCAGCTAATGAGCAGTGGAGCCGGCACCCAATCACTGGCCTCTCTGTCTGCCGGAGCTACAGTCTCCACCTTCTTGCCTTAGACCAGGGCTTGGCAAACTTTCTTATGAAGGGCCAGATGGTAAATATTTTAAGCTGCGCAGGCCAGACAGTCTCTGTTGCAACTACTCGACTCTACCATTGTAGCCTGAAAGCAACCTTAGACGATACGTGAATGAATAAGCATGGTTCTGTTCCAATAAAACTTTATTTACAAAAGCCAGTGGCAGGCTGGATTTGGCCCCTTGGTTGTAATTTACTCATTTCTGCTCTAGTGCCCTAACATATATTTTCTTATGAAACCATCTGGAGGGAATTTGAATTCGGGAGCTTGGAAGGCTCTGGTAACTTTCAGCATTTCTAGCTTGGTTGGATCTAGACTTTTCACTGTGCCTTGCTCTGCAGCAGCACCATCTAATAGAAGTATAAACATAAGGTGTAGACACAACTTTATATTTTGTATTTTTACATTAAAAATATTAATATGTTTTCTATTTTTACATTAGAGAGGGAAAAAAGCAGGGAAAATTAATTTTAATAATATATTTTATTTAATCCAATATATCACAATTATGATTTCAACAGATAATGGAGACAATAAATCACTAATAAGATTTAAAATTCTTTTTTCATACTGTCTTCAAATTCTGGTGTGTATTTTACACTTACAGCAGATCTCAGTTCACACTTCCTTATTTCAAGTGCTCAACAGCCTCACAGGGCTAGTGACTATCTCATTGGATGGTACAGCTCTAAAGTACAGCTATGGTATTTCTACTGGTATGAGACGAAATCCCTGGTATAAGTTGAAAATACAAGAACAGCAGAAATGAGAGAGAAAATCCTGGGTGGGTCAGTGCATTAGTCAAGTTTCTCCAGAGAAACAGAACCAATAGAAACCAATAGAATTTTTTATTACTATTACTATTATTATTATTATTATTATTATTATTATTATTATTATTATATGAAATTGACTCATGTGATTATGGGGTCTAACAAGTTCCGAGATCTGCAGTCAGCAAGCTAAAAACCCAGGAGAGCCTATGGTATAGCTCCAGTCTGAAAGCTGACAGGCTAAAGACCCAGGAAGAACAATGTTTCAGTTCAAGTTCAGATGCAGGAAAAAAGCCCACTGTTCTAGCTGGAAGGCAGTCAGGCAAGGGGAGTTGTCCCTTACTCTCAGCAGTATCAGCCTTTTTGTTCTGTTCAGGCCTTCTACAGATAGGGTGAGGCCCACCCACATCGAGGAGGGCAATCTGCTTGATCCCACAGATTCAAATGTTAATCTCATCGAGAAACACCTTCACGGACATACCCAGAATACTGTAATACTTGACCAAATATCTGGACCCTCCATGGTCCGGTCCAGTTGACATGTAAAATTAACCACTACAGTCAGGGAAGGCTTCCTGGAGGAAGAGTCATCTGAATTGAAACCTGGATGCAGAGAGGTTCACCATACAGAGAGATGGGCATTGAGATTCCATGCAGGGGGAACAGCATGTGCAAAGACCCGGAAGTGTCAGAGCATGGGGGTGTTCAGACATTGCAAGCAGTTCAGATGGTTGGTTTCTGGACTGTAGGGTTGAGATGGACAGGACATGGGCCTGGGGGCAGTAAGCCATGGATGGGTCTGGGATGGATGGTGCAGGCTCTGCAAGTCTTGGGAAGAAGCTTGAACTTGATTCTGAAAGCAAAGGGAAGTCATGATGGATTGTAGCCCCTTGATAATCTTCATCAGATACCCCAAGATCTCTCCAAATACAGGCACAGTCGAAGTAAAAATTGTGCAACTCCAGCTTCAAAACCAGCCCTCTAACCCTTGTCACTCAGAGTGTGGTCCTCAGGCCAGCAGCACCTGGGAGTTTGCTGGAGATGCAGAGACCTGGGCCCCACCCCTGACCTACTGAATCAGAATCTGCATTGTAACCAGATGCCCAGTGCATGCACATGAGTCTGTGCGTGTGACCTCAGTGATTTTGGTTTTGGCAGGAGGGGACTTTTCTGAACTCGCTGCTCTTTACCACCTTCTAAATCCTGCTTCCTGCCAGCAGCACCGTGGTTCCCTACACCATCCCTGCTTCCTCGACCCTTCCTTCCCCCCGGAGCGCTCAGAAAAGTCTTCCTGCTGCTGGCGCAAAGGAGGCAAAAGTAAAGAAATACCCCCAACCCCATTTCCCGTTCCTTTGGTATTTTAAATATTCCCTGTTTGGATCTCCTAGAGCTGTTTTAGATCTTTGCTTTTCTCTCCCAGGGCAAAAATGATAATGGCTTATGCTTCCGGGGCTGGCGTGTTTAGCTGTAAGCGTTAAACAAGCAGAGACGGGAGGCCACTGGCTGGACTTCAAAAGCACCCACCGTGGGCGCAGCCTGCTGGGAAAAGGGGCACAGGCGAGGGAGGAGGCATGGTACATTGGGGGAACAGACTTTCATCACGGAGGGAAGCATTTGACTGGTTTCCATCCTTGGCAAATTCCCAGGCTGCCTGACCTGCATTTGTCATCCTGTTCGTTTTATTCCCATCGGAGATGGGCCATTAAGATGACTTCTTCCCAGGACTTCCCTGGTGGCGCAGTGGTTAAGAACCCACCTGACAATGCAGGAGACACGGGTTCGAGCCCTGGGCAGGGAAGATCCCACATGCCGCGGGGCAACTAATCCCGTGCGCCACAACCACTGAGCCTGCGCTCTAGAGCCCATGAGCCACAACTACTGAGGTCCGTGTGCTACAGCTACTGAAGCCTGTGAACCTAGAGCCCGTGCTCCACAACAAGAGAAGCCACCGCAATGAGAAGCCCGCGCACTGCAACGAATAGTAGCCCCTGCTTGCCGCAACTAGAGAAAAACGCGCGCACCGCAACGAAGACCCAATGCAGCCAAAAATAAATAAATAAATAAATAAATGTGTTTATTAAAAAAAAAAAAGATGACTTCTTCCCAGATTGCTTCTGGACAGGGGAGAGAGCCTGCTTTTGTTGCAGAATGCAAGGGGCGTGGTCATGTTACTGCTTCAGGACAAAAGAGTGGTTCTGAGCACAGTCTAAGAGCTTTCCAGCACGGCTCTGCACCCACCAAAGTTGATGGTTCAAGCCTTTTTATTTTGTCACCAATATATAGCTCTGTGGTCTGCTCACAACAGAAAGACATCCTAGGAAGATGCTTAAAGGATGAGTGGCGAGCAGTTATACCATTGGGTTTTCTGATTCCTGAAGCATTTCGGGAAGTGTATAAAAAGGACCCTCAAAGAGTCCCATTGAACACAATAATTATCATTGACTGGCTTTTTATTTTACTGATATCAAAATTATTTTAAATAATAATTTTCCAACTTACAATTTATCCTCCCTCGGGATAATATTCTGGGTGAAAGGAGATTGCTCTTGTGGTATTCGGCAGACAGATCACCTTCCTGGATCCAGGGGTATAAGTTTTAGCTGCACAGAAAGAGCAAGTCATATAATAGTAAGAGTCACTGTAATAATAATGATGATGATATACATTTATTGAACACATATGATGTGGTGGCAGACTAAGCCCTCCACGTGTGTCAATCCACAGAATCCTCACAACAGCTTGTCAGGCTGATTTCTTATCCATTTTACAGATGAGAAAAATGAGGGACAGGAAGGTTAAAGGATAGGTCCAGGGTCATACAGCCTGGCAGTGACAAATCCAGGATTTAAACACAGTTGGATTCAGATGCCTCTGCCCTTTATCTCTGTGTGGTCCTGCCTCTTAGTGATTTGTACAGCTTATTTGATCCTCACAAACGCTTGTGAAGAAGAAATTATTATGACCCACATTTGACAGATGGAGTAACTGAGGTTCCAAGAGTTTAGATGAGCTCGAGAAGGCAAGAGTAAGACATTAACCCAGGTCTTCTGGCTTCAAATCCTCTGCTTTTTTCATTTTCTCAGGGATGACAAACTCAGGGCCAGGAAGGAAACATAAGCAAGTGAAGTGGGCTATAGAGGGGACTTGGGCAACCTGGAGGGCACATACCATCTGGGGGAGCAGCCCCACCCTGCTCCAGGCACTGTGTAGGGCTGGCACTGGGCCGACAGTGGCCCCCTCTTCTCATCTGTTAAGAGAAACTGGAAGTTCAGATTTTTACGTGAAATTTCCCCATTTGGAAATGTGGACAACTAGGGACAATTTTTAAAGAAAACATTCTGTGTTTCCAACAAATCAGTTTGTGGATTATAGGCAGCTAGCTGGTATAACCCATGCCCGTAGGACCCCTGAAATGGCTACTGATGTCAGAAAACTGCCTTTTTCCTGTGCTCAGGATAAAGCTGGACCCTCAAAACTCAGGATGGAATAGACATTTCTGGCCTGGAGTATGAGCCCTACATTAACATTCTTTCTCCAAGGCTCCTTACAATCAAGGTCCACATCTCTGCCGTTCTAGGACAGGTCACATTGGTTGTAAAAATATTAAAATATATTCAGCCTGTTGGCAAATAACTGCTGTAGCAAGTCCCTGAGTGCCTTCCCACCCTGCGGCTCCAGGCCCTCCTTACAATGCCTGGATTTCCCACAATCCAGCAGGTAAAGGGAAAAACCTGACCCAGCATGGGCCACCCAGGATGTGCTCCAGAAGGCCTGTTGGGACCCATGCAATGCACTCAAGTTAAATAATTGAAATATCACCCCTGATCCTATTCCTCAAGGACCATTTCTCTCTGCTGGCTCCTCCCGCAGGTATTTAAGATCAGCCTTTTCCTGGTCTCTCCTGACTCACTTCCACCACCACCCACCAGCCTCTTATCGCCTCTTCCACCCAGACTGAGTCCCAACGAAGGCCTGCATCTGCCCAGCTCAGCCTGTTTTCACCTCCTACCTAGGGAGAGAGAGGCAGCGGAAGGTTCATTCTGCAGAGAGAACGTTCTCCAAGGCCTCAGTGCATTTGATGAGATCTTTCTCTGGGCAGAAAGCAGGGGATCCCTAAGGCAATGTGCTCATTTTCAGGAAAATGGCAGGTGTGTGGGGACAGGTTCCTTCAAATCCACAGAGCATAGGGGGCGGGGCAGAGCTCCTTATCAGGAGAATTCATACCTCCATGCAATCAGAGAGGGGTACAAAGAGCTCCAACTCCATCTCATAAGCTGGGGGTTGTTCATTTCTATTACGATCCTTTCGTGTGTCTGAAATCTTTTGTCCTCATTTGGACAAATTGGAAAAAATGATGTCCCGGTCCCTTCATCCCCTTAGGGATAGACTCACACTTCAGGGAGCACAGTTCAGAAAAGTCAGTTTTGTAGCCACTTGTGGCCTGGCTGTGACACAGACCCAGGGGGACTGGAGAAGCCAGACAGTTGTGGCAGGTGACAGCCCTTTATCTTCTAGCTGGGGCACTCTCCTAGAATCACGTGTAATTACTTATGATGTCTGGTATTTATGGTTCACTCCATCCTGCTACAATGTACAATTCTTGTGGACAGGGATGGGTATCTATTTTGTTTACTGCTGTATCTCAAGTACCTAGGACAGAGCCTGGCACCTAGTAGGTGCTCAAATATTTAAGTCAATAAACGACTGAATTCATCCTTAGAGCTCTAAGAGGTTATCTCAACCAACTGCCTCTTGGTGTAGAAGGGGAAATTGAGGCCTGGAGAGAGGAAGGGATTAGTCTCACAGCCAGTTGGAGATAGGGGTGGGCTCTGTTCCAAATAGAATAGCAGCGAGGGCTTTCATCGCAGCCACTCTCTCCCTTGTCCATCTACCCCAAGGGTTCAAGAATTTGTTCTAAGACTGGCTATGCTACTGGCATCTACTGGGATTCTATCTATTCCAGCTCTTCCTCCAGGAGACTACTGCTTCCCAGGAGAGGCACAAGGGGCTCTTCCAAGGGGCTGGTGGTATTCTGCATCTTGATCTAGAAGCTGGTTACACAAGTGTGTTTGCTTTGTGAAAATTTTTGGATTTCTGGTATGTTGGTATTTCTGTTTGTAGACTAAACTTCAATAAAAACATCACCTGCATAAGATTCACACACACACACACACACACAGAGCCATAGACATCTAAGCCGCTTTGAGAGATGACAGGAATAATATTAATAATATTAGTTATCCCTTATTGAGATTTGTTATGTATCAGGCATTTTTCTAAGCTCCTTAACAGCAATTAATACACTGAATGTAAGCAACAATGATGAAGCAGGATTCTGGGGAATTTTTTCACTTTACAGAAAAGAAACTGAGGTCCCAGAGGTCAAGTGACTTTCTCAAGGTCACAAGTGAGGATGTGCAGATCCAAGGTTTGTTCTCAGGCCAGGCTGACACCAGAGCCTCCTTGCTCCCTTCATGCTGCAATGATGTGTGCTATCTACCTGAGGTCTAAAGAAAGTGAAACCATGGATACTTCAGATCCATTATCAAAAATCAAGGAAGTCTTCCTGGAAGAGGAGAGACTTTGGCCAGATCCCAAGATAAGTGATGTGCTGAAGAAAGGAAGGAAGGGGTCCAGCTCTTCATGCTCAGATTTGACAACGGGTATCACTTACCCTGTCTGTGGACACAAAGCTGGACACTTCCCCACAGTTTATTTTATGTGCACAGCTCTGTGAAGTGGGGAGTGTTCATCCCCATTTCACAGATGGGGAAACTGAGGGGAGCCTAGAGCACTGACATGCCTTGCCCACGGTTACCTGCCAGGCAAGCAGCAGAGTTGAAATTCTCTCTCTTTCTCTGCCGGTATCCAGGCAAGCTCCTGGTCCGAACTCGTGCTTCTGGAGGCCAGGAAAGAGCTCCTTCTCCCAGGAAACCCTGCCACCCTCAGCTGCCAAGATCCCCCTTGGCCTCAACTTGCCCACCCCCGGCTCCTGGGGAATAAAAACCCTTGACTATGTTTCTTTAAACTGCTCATCAATTTTCACTTTATGAAAATTAACACTGGATAGCAAATGCCTTGAAATATATATATCAAGGTGAGGCAAATGGCGTTTTGAGATCAATCCCCGGCAAACACAGGTTTGGGCGGACTTCATTTGATTCCCTCTCCAAACCTGGGCCGGGGAGCCAAAGAAGAGCAGGAGCCAAGCATCAAGCAGGAGATGTTCTCCTTCTCTGAGTAATCACATCCCTGGTGGCTGCCCAGCAAAGCCACGCGTGGGGGTCTTCCCCTCCCTAATTCCCCTTCCCTTTCCACACTCCTCTCCTCGACGTATTTCGACTTAATTTTGTTTAGAAATTTGAAAAGCAAGTGAAAGTGCTGCATGATTATAGACTTTATTTAAAGGTTTGATTTAGGTTTCTCTCTGTTCTTATATCAAAGATAAAGTGGAAGTGGTGGTATCATGTTCAGGTAATGAGATTTTATATTAAAAAGAATAAATTAAACTCATAAAACGGGAGGTGGAAGGACCAGGCGGGGCTGACACACAGAGGAAACCTATACATTTACGGAATGCGTATCCGCCATGATTAGGAGTCCAGGTTTGGGCCTGGGTTTTAAGTCAAGAGAACTCTTTTTCCTGTTTCTTTTTGGAAATCGCTCCCATAAGCCCCCAGAGATGAGATTTCAGTGTCCCAGGAGCCAGAAGCAACTGTGGAGGTCCTCCCTTTACCACTTATTGGCTGTGTGACTATGAGTGAGTGGCTTAACCTCTCTGATCCTCTCTTTCTTCTTTAAAATGGAGGTCATGTTAGTATCCACCCAGGTCCATGATGGCAGTTGTATGAGATGGTGCATGTAAAGTGGAAGTGGCGGTATCATGTTCAGGTAATGAGATTTTATGTTAAAAAGACTAAATTAAGCTCATAAAACAAGAGGTGGAAGGTGCATTGAGTATACGTGGTTAGCACTCAAAAGACTGTTAACCATGGTAACTTCTTGAGTATCAGTTTTTTTACCAAATGGGGACTTAGTAGAGCTATCAGGATGAGTAAATGAAATAAGAAAGCAAAGATCCTAGAACAAAAAATGTGTAACTATTGTTATTTGTATAGTAATTACTGCTCAGATACTCAATCCAGCCAGGCCCTGGGAAGAACCTCCCTGTGTTTGTCAAGAGGGGCTGAATCTCACGTCAGATGCTCCAAAGGGCTGGAGGCTGGTGAAAATTGTCAGAAATTCCAACCTTCCTTCTGCCCTCTCCCCACTCCACCACCACCCCCTTCCTTCCTTGCGAGCAATAAAACAAAATACAAAGAACAGGAATCAAATAAAGACTCTGAAACCAAGCCGTCTGTGGTCATTTAAAAACAGATCCTTTTTGAAAAGCCAGGTGACATTTTCCTTTAATGCCTGATTTTTTTTTAATGCCGGCTGCATTTTTTAAGCACCCGGCCGGCTTGTAACTAGCCGAGGCAGTATAGTAGCTGCGCTGACTGTATCATTTGATCATTAATTTATCACAGTTCTAGCAGTTTGTCTGACAGGTGATAGTACTTTCATCTAATGAGCCCACAGCCGGGGTGGAGGCGCCAGAGCCCCGGCTGGACAGCCTGCGGGGTAAGGGCCACGCATACATTCTCTACCAGCCTGCTTTTATTCCAGAGCCTTCCAAAGGCCCAGAAAATGGCTGCCTAGGGTCCTGCCAAGTGGATAAGGCTGGGAAGGGCCCCCCTCCCAGTGGGCCAAGGACAAGAGGAAAGTGTAGGTGAAACCTCAGCCTTGGCCGATCAAGAGCCACTGCATCAGTCAGGGCAAGCTTGGTTATGCTGCCGTAACAAATACCTCCCCAGCCCCTCATCTCAGAGGCTTCCAACAACAAAGCTACATTTTCACTCGTGTGGCATGCCCACTGCGGGGTGGGGGATGTCTGTTCAACACAGCCACCCTGGGGACTTGGTCGTGGAGGCTCCATCTTGCAGAGGTAGAGAGGAAAGCATGGTGGGCTGTGGGCTATCTCAGAACTTCTGTTCAAAGTGCCACGTCACTTCCTCTCACATTTCATTGGCCAGAGAGACTCACAGGACCACACAAAAGTTCAGGTGGGCAAAGAAGTGTGATTCTACCATGTGCCCTCAGACAAGAAGACCCAATATTTGTCAGCTGCCTTGATGACTATCATTGTCATAAATTCCGTTCATAAGAACAGCTCTGCCTCCCAGTGTATACTGGATTCCTGGATCAGTCCACTTTTCTCTGTACTCTGCTACTACTTTTGCCCAGGCTGCCATCACCTGTCACCTCCACTACCTGTGTTGTCTCCCAGTGCCATCCTTAGATTTGGTCTGGGGGCTGGGCCTCAGCGGGTCCTGGGCTTTGGAGTCATTTTCTTGAAAGTTTGTAAGTCTTAGTCCCCTTCTAATGCCTGGAGCCAGTTGGGGCCAGCAGTGCCACTGGGCACCCTCAGTCCAGACGGGGACTTGTTTAGGCTATGGTCCCCATCTCTCTCCTTCTCTGTGCTCTCTAGCCCACTATCCCAACCCAACACATACGTTGGGTAGACCAGATGCCCCACGGAGCTCCAGAACACATACCTGTGGGGTCATCCCAGGGCCTGTGGGGTCATCCCAGGGCCTGTGGCCTCACCATAGTTCCAGGAGGGCAGTCTGGCAAGCAGATCCTTCACACTAGACAGTGTACTATTTCTTTCACAGGATCCTATGAGTTCTGGTCACCTGAATGGTGCTGACTCATTGATTCGGGGTGACTCAAATTATTTATATAGACAGAGGCCCTGAAAAAATGTTTGCCCAGGGCCCAACATACCCTAGGCTCCCTCCTTCCACTCTTACTCTATTTAGATTCATACTCCACCCAGCAGCAGAGAAGACTTTTAAATCCTCCTGTGGATTCCCATCATAGTGAGTAGACTTCTTAAGATAGTCCATGAGGCCCTACACCACTGGTTCTCACGCTGGTGTTCTGTAGAATCACTTGGGGAGCTTTGAAACAAATTATGGTGTGGGGCCCACCCTAGACCAATTATATTAGAATCTTGAGGGATGGGACCAGAGTGTGGTGTATTTGCAAGAGCTCCCCAGGTGATTCTAAGGCCTAGCTCTGCGTGAGAACCTCCAACTTCCATGATTTAACTTTTCATTTCTCATCTCCTATCCCTCTCTTCCTCATCTTATGCTTTGCCCCTCTTCTTTCATTTCCTCCAAGTGCTGAGTTCTGCCCCCCTGCCCCCAGGACATTTGCACATGCTGTTCCCTCTGCTTGGAATATTGTCTCTCCTCAAACGTTGTCAAAGCTTCTGTTTTCTTGCCATTGAGCTCTTAGCTCAAATGTTATTTTCACAAAGATACTTTCTTGAACTTCCAAGGTCACCAGCCCCCATCCTATCATTTTTTGGAGTTGCATTTATTATCTCCTCTCTTCTTGTTTATGTACTTGGTGTTGTTTATTATATGTTGTGTGTTTTCCTTCACTAAAATATACTTCACGAGGGCAGCGACTTTGTTAGCTTTGTTCATCTCGTATCCCCAACATTCTCCACACCTGGCATCTTGTTCAATAAAGTTATTGAGTGAATCAATGTAAAGACTAATATTTATAGAGCGTTTTCTGAGGTTTGGTATCTTTGTTGATTATTTTCAGAATTTACTTCTGGAAAAAGGTTGTCTCCCTTCAACAACTGGTAACAGTGGATTTTCTTTGAACAGTGGATTGTGTAACTCCGGAATAACAAATTTAGTCCTGAGCTTCCTGGGATCCAAGGCAAAAAGGGTCAGATTAACCACAGAAGCTATGTTGGTCCATGTGGCTGGTCTATTTGCCTCTTCCCCCTCCTTCCTCAAGGTCTTTGATTTTCCATGTCTATTTTCACAGCATCTGATTACAAGCTGTCTCAAATCCTTTTTGGAAGCAGGCAGAGTATAAATAGCTAGGAACACAAACAACTGATTCATGTGTGTAATGCCTATTTTACAGACGTACAATACAAGTGCTGGGCAGGTGGGGTGGCTTGTCTGAGGTCACACAGCCTGGATGAGAACCCACATGCCTTGAATTGCAGGCCAGTTCACCCTCTTCTGAATGACACCAGAAGGGCCATGCCCTGTGCTTTGTTTTGGCTCCTACAAGTCCTAACACGGTGTTGGGGATCTCAGTCCTTCTCTAAGGAAGCTGAATCCCAGGGGGGTTAAGCACTGGCCCAGGGTCACCCAGCAAGTTGGGGACAGAGCCATGCCGCCAGGGGGAGTAGCTGGGTATTGATGAGAAGGCATTATCTCTACCCCAGCAGTGGGCTTGATTGCCTCCTGAGAACTCACTGCACTCAGAGATGAGAAACCAGCTGTGACATTTTCATAGCTGGGAGAGGAAGATGGAGCCCTTCTCTAATTATCTGCTCAGTGGCCATAATTACTTTCAACGGAAACTGTCGCCAGATAGGTAAATGCCAAGGAGAGGATGGGAAGTGGCGACCACCTCTGAGCTCACTCAATGTTCTGATCTGACAAATAGACTTTCTAGGCACAGACCCTTTTATTGAAAGGAGTAATTATGAGCTGAGAACATCCCTCAGCTTCTCCAGCACAGAAGAGGGAGAGAGAACAGTACAGTGAGAAGGTAGAGGAATTAGAGGCTAAGGCCATGGTTTTGTCCATCACATAAAAATAACTCCTGCCAATTATGGCACACCTGCTCTGTGCCCGGCACGTCAGATGTGCGTTCTTGTTTAATTTTCCCTCTTCAGGAGGCATGATGGTTTCTCTCTTATGCAATGGGAAACTGAGGCTCAGAGAGATTTCAAGTGACTTGCTGGAGACTACACCGCAATGAGAAAGGCTCACGCTGGGTTTCTCGAATGCCAGGGGGTGTTCTAGTGCTTTCCATGTGTAAACTCACTAGGCACAGGGATGCTCTGGGATAGGGTCTGTTATCAGCCCCCTGGATAGGTGAAGATTCTGAGGTGTAGAGGGTGAAGTGACCTGCCCAACATCACGCAGTGTCTGTGTCGGGTTTCGAACCCAGGCCCCAAGGGGCCAGAGCCTGTGCTCTCCACAGCCTATGCTATGTAGAACCCTGTGCTATGTAGAACCTTAACAAATGGCTCCTCGGAGTTCAACTCAGACCTTCCCAGCTCCAGGGCCCCTTCCCCTCTGTTCCGTGTCCATGGGGGAGAGTGCCCAGCCTCTCCCGACATCTTCATAAATAGCGGCTTAATCTGACCGGAAACCTACTTCTGGCCCATCCAGCTGGCTGCTGAAGTGAATGTGAAAAGGGCTCTGCACGCAGTTCCTCAGCTGGGAACGTGTCTATTATGTGACAAACGCCCGAGGCAGTGCTACCCTCAGGGGGTGGTGGTCCAGCCCCGAGCGCCCCACTGTGGCGATGATTCTGTCGTACAGGGCCCGGGGGAAGAGGTGGGCACCGCAGTGGTCTGCACAGTACGGACGGTCTGGGCCTAACGGCAAACCTGGAACCTGATGGAGAGAAACCTCAGGGAATTGGTTTGAACAGCTGTATGGACTTTTTAATGCTGAAAGACAGAGACCAGCGATGGGAATACCCCGGATCCTCTGGGAACTCCGCTCCTCTCCACTTAGCACGAGTGCTGAAGGCTGGCTTGGCAGGTGAAGGATGGATCAATGCGGGAGTCGAGAGGGTCTCCTTGCCCATCTCACCTGGAGCTTGCTGCCCCGGGTCGGCAGTCCAGCACGGAGGGAGCAATTCCACACCTCTCCGCATCCCCCCTCCAAGACAGCCCCCGCACCGAGATGCAGTCGACGCTGTCATGGGTATGGAAATGTCCCTCCTTCTTTAAAATGGCCCCCAAATCCAGGCTCACTCCTCTCGAATGCCAGAGGGAGCAACAGAGGCTGTGCCTAAGACCCGCTTTCATGAGCGTCGAAGAATAATTCATAATTGTTCATAATTAGCACACGGCAGCGGCAATCTGCGCGCAGAGCCCCTGGAAAGCTGGTTTTGTTCAGAAGGCCACATCTGCCCCCTGCAGTCTTGTGTGCAGACTCTGGTCTACAAGTTCATTTCCAAATGCAGCACAAGGGGCAACTTCAGCAGAGGACGCCCCGGACCAAGCAGTCCTCTCTCAGCCCTTCTTTCTGTAAACATTCTTGACCCTGTGAGCCCAAGTTGGCTTTAGTTCAAATGTATACGGTTTTACTGTCACCCGACCATCACAGTGTAAATAACAGCAGTGGCCACCGCAACACACGACAAGTGGCGCTCTGGCTACACCAGTCGTTCTCAACCGGGGGCGATTCTGCACCCCCCCCCCCCCAGGGGACATTTGAGATGACGGGAGACATTTTTGGTTGTCGCAATGAGAGGAAGGTGCTACAGGAATCTAGTGGGTAGAGGCCAGGGATGCTGTTGTCCATCCTCCAAAGCAGAGGGCAGCCCCAGTAGAGAATCATCTGGCCCCAAATGTCAGTAGTGCCAAGCTGGAGAAACACGCTACCATGATCTTGACAAGGCTAATCGTGTGTTATTTGTTTGCTCCTTATTAAAACCATTTTCCTTTTATTAGGTTCTTAATGCCACTGAAGAGGTGTGTAAGTTCATCCTACTGTGTTTGAATTCCATGTGAAGCTCCCTCACAGTCTTCAAATACTGACATCGCCAATCAATGCTGCCTAAAGCGACAAATGATTACTTTGTCGCTGGTCGGTAAGCCTAGATCATAACCATTTGTACACCAGCTATTCCTGCGGGCTTTGGCCTAAAAAGCTGTCTCCTGAGATGTGTCTGACCTGTCTGAATAGTCCATGGGAAAGGCAGATTTTTAACCTGTTACCTGTGCTTGAAGATGGTAAAGTGCCTGTGCTTTTATACTGATTAACAACTTCAGATGCTGGCAAGGATTCCTCAAAAAATTAAAAATAGCATTACCATATGATCCAGTAATTCCTCTTCTGGGTATATATCCAAAAGAATCACAGGGACCCAAAGAGGTATATGTACACCATGTTCAAAGCAGCATTATTCACAGTAGCCAAAATGTGGAAACAACCCAACTGTTGATGAATGGGTAACAAAATTCATCCTTAAAAAGGAAGGCAATTCTGACACCTGCTGCAACATGGATGAACCTTGAGGACATTATGCTAAGTGAAAGAAGCCAGTCACAAAAAGACAAATGCTGTATGATTTCACTTATATGAGATGTCGAGAGCAGTCAGATTCATAGGGACAGTAGAAACGTGGTTTCCAGGAGCTGGGGGTAGGGGGTGAAGGAGAAATGGAGAGTTGCTTTTTAAAGGGTGTGAAAATGTTCTGGAGATTGGGTGCACAACAATGTGAATATACTTAACACTACTGAATTGTACACTTACAAATGGTTACAATGGTAAACTTTATGTTCTGTGTGTTTACCACAATTAAAAAAAAAAAAAAAAAAAAAAAGATGATGGCAAGTAGGAGCCAAGCACAGACAAGCAAGGTCCTAGCAGATTAGCAGGGGAGCCTGGGAGCATAGGAAAGGGATCAGAGTTCCTACAGAGGGGCTGGGCATTGACTATGGCTCAGAGTCTCTTGGAGGTGCTTAGGCAGAAGAACTTCTTTCAGGGGCCATGTCTGCGATCCATAGAACCTGATGGAGGGTGGCCTTGCTCGATCTGGAGAGGAGGAACAAGGGGATTTGAAAGAGAATTGAAATCCTCCGAGAGCCCCCTTCCCCACTCTCCCAGCCTTTCCAGTGCTGGGTGTGTTTCCCCCTAGAATGTAAGCCCACCAGGGCAAGGGCATTGTCAATCTTATTCACCGATCAGTCCCCAGAGCCCGGAACAGTATCTGGAACATAGTAGGTGCTCAGTAAGTGTTTGTGCAATGAATGAGTGAATTCTCATTCCCGCAGCCCAAGTTGTTTTCCTAAAAGTTACCGCTGAGTGTCTCAGTCTCCTGACCCCCAACTTTCCGTGGCTTCTGTACGGAATGAGGTCTAGATGGCTTCGTGCAGTATGCGAGGCTTTCAGCTTTCTGAGCTGTTAGGTACCAGCCTCAGCTCATCTCATATCCCCCTCCAGTCTTCACCAATTCCCAAAAATGCCCTGGGCTTTCTCACCCACATGACTTTTTTTTTTTTCCACAAAGTTTTCAGCTTCTGTAAAATGCTAAAAGTCTCTGCGTCCTTCCAGGCACAGCAGATGCCAGGCAGAGGTGGAGTGGTACTCATGGGAAAAAGACAGGTTCCCCCAAACCTCTCTCTGTACAGTGTGACTCAACACAACCTAATGGGATGGTGGGAGGGTGGGAGGCAGGGGCCATGCTTGGCTTCTCGGCCTAAGGACAGGCTGCCAGAGTCCTTGCTGAGATCAATGGACGGGGTAGGGGAAGGAAGGGGGCCAGGATCGCAGCAGCCCTCCCAGGACTGGCCCTCTCGCCCTCTGCCAGCACCTTCGTGCACAGGCTCCGAGATAGACATCGTGGGGCGGACAGTAGATGGCACCCGGGCTAAACCAGAGCCTCAGGGGCAGGGCCCGTCTTTGTCTAGGTGGGAGCCCTTAGCATGAGGCTGGGTCCTGGGGGCCTCAGTAAAAGACAGTGCACTGCTAATGAGGGCAGCAGGGTTCAGCCGTCAAGAATGCAGGCTCTGGAGTGAGTCAGACTCGACTTCAAATCTGGGCTGATCCATCCTCCGTGATCTTGAGCAGGCTCCTCAACCTGTCTACGGCTCAGTTTCCCCATCTGTAAAGTGGGATGGCAGTTGTACCCGCTGGGTTGAGTTGATGTAAGGATTCAAGTAGACAAAGAAAGAAAAGGAATCTCTTTAGCACAGGTGTCTAGCTGGACACACATAGTTAAACTCTCATAGGTCGTTGGCTGTTGTTATTAACGTCAATTTTCATTACTGATGTAATAACAATAAACATTTGCATGGCACTTTAGAGCTAACAAAGAACGTGAACACCCACTGCTAAATTAGTGAGCTGGGCATGTTGGCATTCTTCTCCCCCATTTTATGCAGGGAGGGGATGTGGGGTGGGGCAATATTATTGAGCATTAATGGCAGACGTACAACAGATATGCATTGTCTCTTTTCATCCTCTTCGCTACACTGGCTGGGTGATAAGAAGATGCCCATGTTGTAGACACGAAAACCGAGGCTCAGGAAGCCTTGGGGCTTGCTTCTAGCCAATAAGTGGCAGAGCTAGGATAGGACTCCGCATCTCCTGTAAACTCTCTGTCTGACTCAGGCTGGTATCTGGGCCAAGAGTGCCAGAGGCAGAAGGGGAGGCCAGAGGAAGAGGAAGGACTGCTTTGTGCTTGTGCCGGGGAGAAGTGGGCTCCTAGCTCCTTGTCCCCGCCTCCTCAGCCTGTGGGCTGGCAGCAAGGGCAGGGAGACCACAGTGGGCTGCAGTGGGGAAGGGGGCTGGTAAGTGGGGATGGCCTAGGCCCCCCCTATCCTCCTGGAGAGTTGAGAGGCCAGACCTCGGAGGGCCTTTTATGCCCCGGAGCCTCCTCTTCAGACACCAAGAGGGCACTTGATCCCAATTACAGAAAGTGGCTGGGTCAGCCGTCACCTTGAATGATCTGAACGCCTCAGATGGCAGCTGATTAATACCCAGACAGCACTTGCCCGGCCTTGGCCTTGAATTTGGGAGCTGAGGCCCTCCTGGGCCTCAGAGTTGGGGCTGGATGGGTATATTACCTCTCGTCAGCCCCAGCACTGCAGACGGAGGCATCCCTGGAGTGGACCAAGCGCTCGGCACCCGTGAAAGTCATGCCCCAGTTCTGTGGATGTGTCCGTGACTTTGCATCAGGGTTCTGGGGCCTGTTCTCTGTCCCCTCAGCTGGACCAGCTCCCAAACAGCAAGGACCAAGTCTCAGCCTTCTCAAACTGCCCCCCTGCAGCTGGACCTCAGCGGGTGGGGAGAGAGGCCCTCGGGTTCTGTGAAGAAGGGGCTGACAATTCTTGTGACTATTTGAGGAGTGTCTGTCTCCTTACCCGATCACTGCGCCCCATCACCCATCATCCTCAAGATGAGCTTTGCAGGTGGGCAGCTCTGCAGGGCTTATGTGGACTGGGAAGGTCCTGAGGACAAAGAATAGGGCAGCCTGTATGTGCAAGGCCAGGGAAAGGATGGGTTGAGTCACCCAGGGAGGCCCCAGGGGAAGCTGAGATCCTGCACGCCCTGAACTGCACATGTCAGTTGGCCATGGCTGGATTCTGTGGCCCACCAGGTGCTTCCATATCCACCTTTCCACCGACCCTCAGTGGGGTCCTGGGAGAATCACCCCCATTTGATAGATGAGAAAACTGAGGCTCAGGAAGAGAAAGTGACTTGTCCAAAGCTACATGAGGAGCTGGTGGTGGTGTGGCTCCTGGACCGTGAGGCTGTCCAAGCCCAGGGCCGGAGATGGTCCCTGGGTCGCTGGCCTGGTCTCTTGGCTTCCATGCACCCACCTGAATGCGCCCTTTGCACCCAGCCGCTGTACCCTTGTCTGTGTTTGGCTCCAAGATCATGGCTGATGCTTACACTCTCTCCAGCCTCAGGCCATAAGATGTACCAATTTCATCAGGGTTGATTGTTAAGGTATTGACAAGAAAAGGTGGGTGGAGTCATTTGGGGAGTGAGTGTGCGGTGGGAGGGCAACACCAGGACCCCTCGCTTGCCCATACAGTGCTTTCGTGCTCATTAGTACGGGTGCAACTTCGTCAGGGCAGATGTGGTTCCCGCATCAGGAACTCGGCTCGGAGGATGGAGTAGAGTTCTTCTCCTGTTTGCTTTGTTTAGGGTTGCTCTGGAGCAGGGAACAACCTGCACAACAGTCCTGAGAACCATGCTGCCCCAGAGCTGGGAAAGCTAAGCCTTGTCACTAACACTATCCTTAGACCTCTGCTGTCTCCATTCCACTCTCCTTAGAGCTGAGCCCATCAAGTGTCCCTGAGTCACCAGCCTTGAAGCAGAGCAGATTTTCTGGAATTGGAGAGGCTGGAGGGGTTGAATGAAATCACCTCAACCCTCCTTATGGCAGAGACAGGGACACTGAGTCCTGGAGAGAGTCACGATCTGCCCACGGATGGCCACCCAGGGCTTGTGCCCTGCAGCATCACCCACCAGATGTGAGCCCAGCCATGCCCCAGCTTCCTCCCAAGGGAAATTTGAATGAAGGACTAACAGGAGGGGTCTCTTTCCCTCCCTGCTTTGCAAAGTCAGGTTTTGATTATGGTTTATTGCGAGGCTGCATTCCATTTAGAGCTTTTCAGGAGAACAAATGCAATTCTTTGGCTTAGCCTGGCCCTAAAAATAGGCACCAGCTGAGGAGTTCCTTCTGCCTTGCACCCCCGTGGAGGAAAGAGCACTGACTCTCTGTCATTGCCTGGCTTTTGTTAGCTTGGGCAAGGTACCTGGCATCTTGAAGCCCCAATTGGTGCAGCTGTGGGATGGAGCTAGTGAGATGTCATCCTTCTTTGGGTGAGATGAGATGATGTGGAGGTAGGTAAGCACATATGTCCGGGACATAGAAGGTACCACAAAAGGTGGGACAGTATGGGGTAGGGACATGGAAGTGACTTTAACTTCTAAGGTGGTCTATCAATTTGTCCCAATATTTTAATCATCTTAAGAAGATAAAATTGGACTGCGTACCAGGACTTACCAAAACATTTTTGGACCTTGCCCGCCCCCAGGACGACCTCCTAGATTAGGATAATTAGTCCCCCATAGCTGACTCCCCTCTGCCTGGCAGACAGCCTCTGTTTTGTTCTAAAACAGCGCTGTTTAATAGAAATGTAATGGGAGCCACGAATTTACCATTCTCTAGTAGCCACATTTTAAGAAAGTAAAATGAATCAGGTGACATTAATTTATTAATATAGTTTATTCAACTCAGTATGTCCAAAGCGTTATCATTTCAGCATGCAATCAATATAAAAATGTTAATGAGATATTTCCTATTAAGTCTTCAAAATGCAATGTGTATTTTATAATTATATGGCTTAACTCGGACCAATTGCATTTCAAGTTCTAAGTAGCCACATGTGGCTAGTGGCCACTATATTGGACAGCACAGTTCTAAACCATCTCCTTCCTTCTTGCTGGGTGACTTCAGGCGAATCACTCTTTCCTCTAGACCATCCACCATCCCGTTTGTTTAATAAAGGCATTAGACTAGATCAAGGATAGCAAATCTTTATCATGCTCGCTGCCCCTCTCTCCTTCTGCACTTGTGGCAGACATCAATGATGGAAAGCCAATCACTCACAGTGATCTTTCTCACTGAGTCTGGACCTGGCCTCTGAATCTTTTTACCCCAACAGACATTAGCAGATGATTGCAGTCTGCAAACCAAATGAACCCTCTTCACCATGTTGAACCTCTTGATTTTCTCAGAGACATGGCGTTTCAGCAGTTGTACATCAGGAAACAGGAATGACATCCCCACATCCCGAAAGGAAAATGAGAGAGGAACACTAGAAAAGCAGACAGGAGACTTGAAAAACCAGAGCCCCTTGGGACATTCAGTGCAAGGGCAAACAGTCCTCCACACTAGGGTGGGTGGGTCTTGAGCACATTCTCGATGTATTAAAACACAGAAAAATAATGACATAGTTTAAGTCATCCATAAAAGTTAAATAATGTTCAGAGCTCTCTAAGAAAATAGGGATATACATGATTTATTTTAGAAAATTTTCCTCTGGAAAAAATTTAAATAGGAAAAAGTTGTATCTAGAAAGGGCAGCCTTCAATTGTCTAAAAATTCAAATATGTGAAAAAGCTTTGTTGCCTCATGATTCTGGGTAGCTGAGGTGGGACAGGTTACAGCTGATTGTCCCGTGAGTGACAGTCTCAGTTTCCATGATCCATGGAAGATGCTTGTTCTGTGACCGCACCAACGTGGCCCTAGCATGAGTCTTGGCTCGGCAGAGGAAAATGCCCACCAGATCACAGGCTTACAACTCAGAACTGACTTTGCACTCCAGACTCCTGCCCAGCTCTGTACCTGGCATGCAGCTCTGGCTCTAAGACTCTGGTGGGATAAGAGTGAGCCGGCAAAAAGCATCTGAAATAGATGACAATAAACCAGAGGGGTGGGCATCTGTGGTCTAAATTAAACAACGCCTGAGAGGAGGTGGGAGGTGGATACATAGACATGAAAGAGATGGAGCGGCTGTTTTATGGATAAAGCAACAATGTTCTAGAGTTGTATTTTGGACTAATGAGGTTTCCAAATAATTAAACTTTGAATAACTTACTCCCAGTGCCATACGATTTAACATTTAGTTGTTTCCTTAATATTTCATGTGCGTTTAAAAAATGTTTTATGCCGCTAACATATAAAAGGTGCACAATAAGTATTCCTGTGGATACGTAGTGCTATTCTCGCAGACGCAGAAGCAGAGGAAGGAGAGGTAGATAGGGCTGGGGCAGTCAGGGATGGCTTCCTGGAAGAGGTGAGATGGAGCTATGCTGGGAAGGATGAACACAAGTAGAGTGAGGCAGGGGTTCCAGACAGAGGCCATAGCAGAAGCAGGACACTCAGATGACCACATTTCATCAGCTAAGGAATAATGATAAGGGGAATACGGGTTTCTTTTTTTTCTATCTCATTAAAGAAATTAGATGTTTTCCTTATGTGCCACCCTCTTAATGCGCCTAGGTAGAGTCCTCACTAGGAGGGGTTTGGAGATTTTTGGTCAGTCCCTGTAACAAACCTTGTTTTTCCCATCTGTGAAATGGGGTTCTCTTGGCTCTGCTGATTTACAAACTCTGGGTGAGAAATGCTTTGGAGACTGTCACGTGCTCTAAAGATGAAAGGAAAGGAAACACAGATGGATTTCAATCGAGTGTCCACTCAGCTAAAATGTAGATTAAATGTTAGTGACACAAGGAACACATGACTGTATGCAGATATTCACACATTACAGATTAAAGTTCCTTTGAACTTAATCCCATCCTGGTCCCCTAATCCATTCCCCAGAGATAATCTCTGGTATCACGTTGTGAATTCTTCCAGATGTGTTTCTGTGTGTTTACATACATGTGCATATACTCGTGGACATATATGGTGGTGTTTTGTTTTGATTTGCTATAAATTGGCTCAAAATACCATGCTTCTTTCTGACCAACAACACACCTTCACGACTGTCCCTTGTGAGAACATACAGACTTACATTATTCTTTTTACTGGCTGCACAGAGTTCCTTGTGCGGCCACGCTATGATTTAATTAAACATTCCCCTCCTGATGGACATTTAGGTTGTTTCCAGTTTTTCAACTTTTTTTTATAGTTCTTTTAAAAAACTTCATTGAGGTAGAACACATATTGTACAATTCATACATTTAAAGTGTACTGTTGAATGTCTTGTAGAATATTCACTGAGTTGTGCAACCGACACCACAATCAATTTTAGAACATTTTTATGCTCCCCCAAAGAATCCTTGTACCTATGTTTATTTTTTTCTTTTCTTTTTTTTTCATGGAAAGGCATTTTATTTTAAATATAGCAGTGTGTACATGTCAAACTCCCAATCTGTCCCTCCCCCTCCACCCTTCCCCTCTGGTAACCATAAGTTTGTTCTCTAAGTCTGTGAGTCTGTTTCCGTTTTGTAAATAAGTTCATTTCTATCATTTTTTAAGATTCTGCATATAAGCGATATCACATGATAGTTGTCTTTCTCTCTCTGACTTACTTCACCTAGTATGACTTTTATACGTCATGTGGTGACCTCTGCACACACCTCTTTGGACGCAGTGGTGTTTTTCCCTGGGGTCGCCACGAAGAGGTGTAATTTCTGGGTCACAGGGTCTATGTGCATTTGAAATTTCAGTAGCCACCGCCAAATTGCCCTCCAAAATAGCTGTGCCCACTCCCGCTCCCACGGGTAGTGGCTGACGTCAGCTGTTTATCCCCAACCTCCCCGGCTCCTGATGTCAGCACTCCATGGAGACCTGGGAGGAGAAGCCCAGCTCCGTCCATCCTGCAGCCACGCCTCACCCCACAAGGTGAGGAGCCTTCAGAGGCAAGGGGCAAGGTTAAAGGGGGCTGCCCACTCAGAGCCTGCATTCCCGTTTCTAGGTGATGCTCTGGGTACCTGGGGCTGGTGACTTCTTGCCCAAATCGTCCTTCCAGGGACTGTGTGGGTCTTTTCAGTGAGTCCAATCCCCCAAAGGTGAGCTACGCAGCCGGCGTGTATGTCCCTGGTTCCGAGGGGTGGCAGTGTGTGGCCAGGGCTGGATGGCTGGGCTGGAGGGTCCACACACCTCTGTGAGGAGCCCACACAGTGAGCCGTGCAGTTGGGGGAGGAATATTAAAAGGGGGGCTTCTTGGCCTTGGCTCCACAAATGTTCTGGGCGGTTGTGATATCATCAACCTCTGCAATTCGAATCCAACATTTTCTAGCACTTTTAATCCTCCCAGCTGTGTGTGTGTGTCTGTGTGTGTGTTTTGGGGGTGGGGCTCAGCTTTTCCTTTTTATACAGAGGTTAGGAAATGTGCCCCGAAACTCAACCAGAATGTGACTATCAGGTGACAGGAGCCCAGGCCGGCCGGGCCCCGCCCAAAGCCCCACTCTGTCCTCACTCCCAGGTCGGGCTCATCATCATTTTTCTCCTCCGCCCTAATTTCCAACCAATTTGATTCTCCCTTTAGAAAGGGCTCCTCTTCCTCTCCATCTCCAGAAAGGGGGAGCCCCATGTCTGGGGTCGGGGCTGTCACTCGGGACTCATTTCCAGGCAACCCGGAGCACTTCAAAGGGCCTCCTTCTCAGGAAGCACGCTTTTCATGGAAATTAAACACACCGAGCAGGTGTCTCTCCTCCCCTGCCCCTCCCAGGAGAGAAGGGCAGGGGCTGCAAGGGAGCTGAAATAAACGGTGCAGATAAACCTCGGCACCCGTTAGCGACAGCTCCCAGAATTTAAAGGGACACGTAATCACTCCTAATACACATCCAGGGCAGAGAGCCAGATGTCGCTGGTGGCAAAGAGCGTCGTTGGCAGGGAGAGGAGCTTGCAGCACCCCTAGCTCCCGCTGTCAGAGCTAGGGCCTTCTTCCCGAACCATCACCATCTCTAATGTGGTCCTCTTCCTCTTCCCCACGGTCACCATCACCTCCGACGCCTCCGTCTGTGGAGAGCTGGATGATGCCTCAGGCTCTGCGCTTGGAGCCTGCCGTGGCTCAGCTCCTGGAAGCCTCCGCACAAGCCCATGCAGGAGGAAACGTTGGCCTCATTTTCCAGATGAGGAAACTGAGGCCCAGAAAGGGGAACGCTTACCCAAAGTGGCACACTCACTTGGGGCAGAGATGGAATGCAAGTGCAGGCCTCTCTGACTTCAAAGCCGGGAGCACCGCCCCCTGGGGTGCCCTTTGCCTCAGGGCACAATGTCCTGGGAAGTTGAGCCCATGGGCAGAGGGGCTGCTCACGACCAAAAGCTCCCATGAAGTTCCAATGTTCACCCAGAGCAGCCCCTCCACCCCAGCAGGACTTGCCTGAGGATGGAGGTCCACCTGCATCCAATCCCCTGGAACCCATCTCTCCTGCCACCCAGTGGTACTGGGACAAACGAGACAGGAAGGCTGAAGAATCCTACTCATCTGGGCCCCGTGGGGGACACGGCTGTTAGCGCTGACCTATGACTTTAGGAGCTTCTGCTTCCAGACGTCTTCCCCGTGGACCTCTAAGGTGCCACCCATGCCCAGTAATGCTGCTGGGTTAAGCATGGCCCTTTTCAGCTCCTCTTTGAAAAAGCCATGAGTCTGGAGACACATTTAGCCTCTGCCACCTTGGAGTGAATTAATTTGCATTGACAGAAGCCTGAGGGCAGCATGGAAGCTACTGGGCCCCTGGTAAAGATGAGATTGTGTGCCAAGAGGAAGGGAACCAGGCCTTTTCTGCATTACTGGAGGCTCCCAAGCCCTCGTGGAGACCCAGGGCTGGGCCGGCTCTGGGGCGATTAGACCACAATGAAGACCAGCCCGACTTGCGATGAAGTCTGTTTTATTCAGACGTTAGAGACCCGTGGCTCAAGAAGGGCTGACAATAGGTCTGGAAGGACAGGGGGCAGCTCAGAGAAATTAGGCTCAGAAAGGGAGAGCGGTTCACCCAAAGACACACAGCGCGTATGGCGTTGAATCGGGACACGTATGCACACCCGCATGCCCACAGCTGCCCCTGCCCCAGCCAAGACCCTCTCCCCAGCTTCTGAGCCGGAGGGGCCAAAGGTGGGGCGGGGGGTCAGTTCCAGGCCTCAGCCCCAGCAGCAAGCTCCGCTTCTTAGGAACTGTCAGGGCAACAATATCCCCGTCTTGCCAATGGGACAAAGGAAGCTCAGAGCAGTGACGAGATCCCACACGGGCAGGGGCAGAGGTAGAATTTGAACGCAGGTCCCTCGGCCTCTCTAAATGTCATGCACCAGAGATTCCTCTCTGGTCAAGAGGCCTCAGGCCACAGCGTCACACCCTCCCTTCCCCCGGGCACTGCACCCACTCTGGGCCCTTTTGAAGGTGTCTATAAGTGGCTCCTGTTGGCGTGTGGGCCTGTCTGGGCGGGTAAGTGGCTTTAGTGACGAACGGGATGTCAGCCCTTCCCCCGTGCTATGTTTAGAAAGGTGTCAGCCCCCAAATGGCCCGTCTCCGAGGTCACCCAGGACGTAATCATGAGTGTCTCTAAAACCCCATCACTGAACTTTCTGCACTCAGACACAGGGAGCCACCAGCGTCGCCAGGCGGGATGGGAATTGGGTGCGACTGGTGGGCGTGGCGGGGGATGTGCCATCCTCCAGGCTGAGCAGATGAAGCCCCCAGGCAGAGGGCAGAGGCCGGGAGACGGAGCCGTCCTCTCTCCTTCCTCCTTCAAATACTAGTGAACACCTAGGAGATAATGCTTGTGAAAGAGTGCGGGTTCACACACAGCACACACACGTACACACACCTACAACACACTCACACGTGTACACCCACATGTGCACACACACGTACACACACCTACAACACACTCACACGTGTACACCCACATGTGCACACACACACAGACGCACCCACACATACAGCGGGGACAGGAGGAGTTTAAAGTAAATTCTATACAGCCCTTAGCGTTTCAAACGTTTAATTACAGTTTTAAATTTTTATATAGTTTTAAGTATCTAAAAAGCTATAATAAAAACAATATTACCGAAAATTTAAAATATCAAAAGACATGTCAAGGTCTGTTCCCCAATTTAAATCTGCTGGAGATCATGGCTGCATTACTGTGTACAGCCAATTTAATATTTGGTGTGTGTGGGGGGAACACCTTGGAATAAAATCTCCCCGCATGCCCTTGTCAAAGTGAAGTATATTCTGAGATTGCAAGTTGGATTGTGAACAGCAACAAAAACAAAACTGTTATCGTTTGAAACTATTTTTCGGTGCAAATCACGATACTCTTTTTAATGCGTGCAAGAAACAAAATACTGAAATGAATCACATGCTGAGGCTGGCAAGACCAGGGGTGAGGCATTTGTAACCCCGGATTTCAAATTCTGACGTTCAGCCAGGGGTGATATTCAAAAGATTGCCAACTGGTGCAGCAGTGGAAATGTCAAAATAGAATGGACCATGGCCTCTGTGCTGGACCACGGTCCCAGGATCCTTGTCCTGTGCTAGGCATGAAGCATTGAGATGCTGGGTGGTAGAGGTGGGGCTTCATAGGGAAGGGCTAGGGTTTAGGATGAAGTGGGCATCAGGCTTAGTTAGCAACTGGTATGGAAGTATTTCAGTATTTTAACAACCAGTAAGCTGCAGCAGCCCCTAGAAGGTAAACATCAGGCCTACATTCAACCGTATGGCTTCTCTGGTCTTACAATGACCTTTATTCTCATTAACAATCTCTGCCCTTTAATTAGAGTGTTTAGCCCATGAACTTTTTTTCTTTTCTTTTCTTCTTTTCTTTCTTTTTTAAGTTGCTTGGAGTTAAATTCTTCTATTTGTTTATTTATTTATTATTTGAGGTACAGTGGGTGTACACTATTATTTAAGTTTCAGGTGTACAGCATAGTGATTCACAGATTTAAAGGTTATATTCCATTTACAGTTATTATCAAATATTGGCTATATTCCCTGTGTTGTACAATATATCCTTGCAGTTTATTTATTTTGTACATTGTACTTTGTATCTCTTAATCCCCTACCCCTATCTTCCCCTTTTCCCCACCGCCCTCCCCACTGGTAACCACTAGTTAATGTTCTCTATATCTGTGAGCCTGTTTCTTTTTTGTTATATTTACTAGTTTGTTTTATTTTTTAGATTCCACATGTGATATCATACAGTATTTGTTTTTCCCTGTCTGACTTATTTCACTTAGCATAATGCCCTTCAAGTCCACCCATGTTGTTGCAAATGGCAACATTTCATTCTTTCTCATGGCTGAGTAATATTCCATTGTGTGTGTATACCACATCTTCCTTATCCATTCATCTGTTGATGGACGCTTAGGTTGCTTCCATATCTTGGCTATTGTAAATAATGCTGCTGTGAACATTGGTGCGTGAGTATCTTTTCAAATTAGCGTCTTCACTTTTTTTCCTGATATATATCCAGGAGTAGAATTGCTGGGTCATATGGTAGTTCTAGTTTTAGTTTTTAAGAAACCTCCATACTGTTTTGCACAGTGGCTTCACCAATTTATCTTCCCACCAAGGCTGTACGAGGGTTCCCTTTTCTTCACATCCTCACCAACATTTGTTATTTGTGTTCTTTTTGATGATAGTCGTTCTGACAGGTGTGAGGTGTAATCTCATTGTGGTTTTAATGTGCATTTCTCTAATAATTAACAATGTTGAGCATCTTTTCATGTGCCTGGAATTTTTTTGGACTTGAGTTTGATTTTTCAAAACCAGCGCGTTAAAATATTTATCTTGAGGACTGAGTATTTGGGCATAGCCTTAAATTTTGCAGCCGAGGTGAGTGCCTCGTGTGTTTCACCCTAGTCCTGGCCCAGGACATTCCTGGTTTATGCCTGTTGTCCTGGAGAAACTGTTACAGCTTCTCCCTTTCACTCTCCGAGCTGTCTTGGTCTGTGTGATAAATTACACAGTCCCTCCACAGCCCTAACGCAGACCCGGGCCCTTGGCTGTGTGCGGTAAATATTGCCAAGCCCAAGAGTGAGACGTGGGCATCCCTTTCTTTTCAGGTACTAGAAGCCCGGCTTGCAGGTCTCTTTCCCGCCCCCTTCTGCCCACAGTTTCACGGCTCATGCCCTGGGTTGTGGGGTGCTGGGGGGAGAGGCGCTCTCAGACATGGCATTGCTATTTCAGGGCAGACGATGGCTTCCTTCTCTAGCCCAAATGAAACCTTTCCTCTCCCAAATTCCTCAGCCCTCTCATTAGCGGTTGTGTTTGTGGATAATAGCTAAAAGGAGGGGGCAATAAAAAAATCCAGAATGTGCTGCCCGGCCTCTCCTTACCCCTTCCAGAGGGAGTGCCTGCCAGCTCCATCTGAGGTCTTAATGACTCCAAGGTGGACCCAGGGGCCAGGAGTGGGCATTTGTATTACAGCTGGATTATTTAAACCCCATTAGTTAAAAATGCCAGGCCACAGGCCAGGAGCCCAGGAAAATAAGTGGTGACAGGTGAGAGAAAAATAGCCTCCCAGCGGTCTCTGCAGCCACTTCAAAGGCCATGGCCCTGCCAGGTAATTGAGGCCTAATGGACACCATGTCCGGGAAACGGGTTGGCCAGAGATTCCCCAGCACACAGGAAAGTAGAAGGGCAGGGGAGCAGGGAAAGGCTGAGCTGGCCAGGCCAGGCCCAGGATGGCCCTTGTAATTAGGCCAGGATGGAGCAAATACCTTTTCTGTCAGGCGCTGTGTGGAGTTACTCATGACTTCCATTCTGGGAGGAGGGAAGAGCGCCTTGGGCCAGAGGCAAGCAGGCCTCCAGAAGAGCTGATCTCTTCACTGCACTGGCCTCCCCCAGGATCTTGTCCTCAGCGGGAGGAAGCAGTTGTATGAGTGGTTTGTGTGTGTTTGCACATGCATGTTCATGTGTATATTTGTCTGTGCTTGCAGGCATGTGTGTTTGCATGCATGTTGTTTGCATGTGGGTGTTTGCATGCATGTGTGTTTGCATGAATGTGTCTTGTGTGTATGTGTCATGTGTACGTGTGTTTGCATGTACGTGTGTCCTGTGTGTGTGTTTGCTCGTGCACACGTGCGTGTGTGTGTGTGTGTGTGTGTGTGTGTGTGTGTGTGTGTGTAGAGGGTCCCTCCCTCTGTGTTTCTTTTCTCTCCTTCCACATTTGGAGTCTCACTTGAGGAAGGTACTATAGCACCCTGTATCCATCTGGACCCTTGAAACGGTGCTCCCCTCCAGCTAGATGTCTTATTGAATTTCTAGAGCTCCAGCTGAGGGCCGGAGGCTGGGTTGGCTGTTTAGAGAGCGACTCCAATCTGGAGTGTGCAGGGAAGGGGCTCCCCCCCCTGCAAAGGCCATGGGCAGGTCCCGGCCTCACTGACTCTCCTGGCGGAATCCGTTTAAGGCTGCCCCAGCGCACAGACTCCCACAGAGAGGGCTAGGGGGTCAGGTTGCCCAGGTCTGGAGAAGCAGTAAAGCTAAACGAAGCCTTTTCCACACTGCAGTCATTGGAAGAGCTCTTTCACTCGTGCTCCCTCAGTCCCCAGACTACTTTGACCATCTCTTGTTAAAATATTTTTTTCATTAAATTGACTCATTTGTGAACTTACATTTACTTTTAAAAGAAACCTTTGATTGCTACCAGACATGGAAAACTCAAGGTCATTTGGCATAAAAAGCAGATAATGATAAAAATGAGCACAGTGAACAGAGAAGGCAGTTTTGCATTCTAGCTAGCTACCGTGGCTGTGCAAGGTCCAAGTTCGAGGCGGGACTCGCTCTTTGTTGAAAAGGAATGTAAGCAAATTTTAGGGAAGTGTCAAGACATTTTCGTGCCATGGACTCGGCCAAGGTCATTCGGCTCATTCATTAAGTGGTGGAGCTGGGCTTTGAACCCAGCCTGGCTCTGAGCTCCAAACCGCTGGGACAGAGCGGCCTCTCTCCCGCCGCACGTCTGTGTGGCCGTGGCGTGCGTGGCCTGGCAGCGAGAGTGCGTGCCTGGATGTCAGGACCCGCGTGAGTCAGATGCAGTGTCTACAGCCTGGGCCACCACCAGGCAGCTCAGGCCGAAAGGGGTTTATTTTGCAAAACCAAACCCTGCTCATTTCAGTTTGTTAACATGAAAGCCGCCTCTAATTCCATCTACAAATACCACATTCTCTGAACTACAATTGGCAAGGGCGGCCAGAATCGCCCCATTTCACATTCCTTCGAGTCACCAAGTGGAGCGTGGCTATAATTCAGGATTCAGCACTCGGGTTTCATGAGACAACATCAGAAATGCCTGGGTAACCACCCGACTCCTCCGTGGCCCGGGGAGGGGGCAAGGATGGAACCCAAGCCGCGGGCTGCTGCCCCGTTCGGCCCGAGACGGGGGCCAGGCTGGCGGCCCTCCGCCGCCCAGACAAGCGTGGGCTCTGTCAGAGCTCAGGCTCAGGGCCGGCTGCCCACGTGGGCGCTGCCTCACTGCCTGCCACAAGGACAGGGAGCTTGGTTTATAAAGAAGCACCCAGTGGCCTCTCACCTTCCCACTGGGATCAGGCATTTCTCTGGCCAAGGGACAGGAACCCATCTGGCTGAATGCTGTCATTGACAGTGGCTAGAACCGCCCGCGTGCTCGGGGAGGGGATAGCAGGGCGGTCGTGGGCTCTGTGCCTACGGGCGTGGGACCCCACCGGGCGCTGTGGCCCTGTAGGCCCCTGAAGGACCAGGCTGGAGGCAGCAAGGCCTGGGGGTTCCGTGCCTCCATTAATGCCCCAGGTCTCTCTTGGAGCATCAGAGCCCTGCCTCTGAGTGTCCCCAGGGCTGTTGTCCTGAAGCCCAGCTCTGATCTTGGAGCTCCTGAAGCCTACCAGCACCTCCTTCCCCACAAAATCGAGTCCAAGAAATTCCAGAGCCTGGTTGTCAAGAGCTTTTCCAGTCCAGCTCCAATCTAGACCAGGTAGGTACCTTATATGCTAAGGTGCCACTCCCAGATCCCCTGTTCTGGGCAGCTGTGGCCATCCCCAGCTGCTGGGAGCGTTGGATGCTAACGGCTCACAGCTGTGACTTTCTGTAGAGCTTGCCCTCTGCCTCAGTTCCGGGAAGTCAACCTCTCCTCCACCCCGTAAATCACGTGATGGGAATCCCTGTCTTGATTCTGCTTCTAGGGTGCCCAGACTAAGACAGCAAATGGTTGGATGGATGGATGGATGGATGGATAGATGACAGATAGATAGATAGATAGATAGATAGATAGATAGATAGGTAGATAGATAGGTAGATAGATAGGTAGGTAGATAGATAGGTAGATAGATAGATAGATAGATAGGTAGATAGATAGATAGATAGATAGGTAGATAGATAGATAGACAGACAGACAGAAAATCCCAAGGAGCAGGAATGGGTAAGTTAAAAGTTTGTTGATTTTTTTTTCACATTGAACAGACTTTTGTCTTTCAGTTTAGTATAGGAAACATTTATTAAGTATACATTCATTAGCTGGGATACACGTGCTAAAAATTATCCATCATAGAGTTAGTTACATACATGACATCATATATGGGCATATACATTTACACAGACAGGCATATGCCATGCACATTTCCACATACATAGGTTCATGTCACCCGTCTGTTTATATGTAAAGCTGAGCACATAATCCCATACGATATATTCACAGGTTCTGATATTTTACATATTTATTGGTGCCCTATATACATTCACGCACAAACATAGCTTATACAATTTTAAGCACACACAGAATCACGTGGCCATGCCCCATATTTATCTATTCACAGTCAGTCATACTCCGTATGTATGTACCCATCTGTAGTCATATGGCATATTCATTTACACCACGGTGTGTATATGCTCTGCATCCTGGGTAAGGTGGTAGATTATTTCCTTAAAAAGAAACACACAGTTGATTAATTTTCCCCCTGAATTTCTCCCTTGTCAAATGGGAGGAAAAAGTTGTTGTGTTTGTGTATCAGGCCCATTAGCCTAGATAAACTGTGGGCCTCCTCTAATGATTAATGACAGAATAGTGCAGTTGTTGCAAAAATAAGTCATGCGGTGAGGAGAGAACTGAAGATTACATCTAACACCAGGGGATGGCTTATTAATCTCACTTCTGGAGGAATTCCTGAGTAAATCAGTCTCTTTTATTAATGATATTTCACTCTGCGCCGCGAGACATCTTTCATCCAGCCAGAAGGGCAATTATCTATTTAGGCCAGGAAACAATATTAGTTACTGCCTCAGCTCCAGGGCAAGGAGAGGAGTGAGTGAAGAAGAAGGAGAGAAAAACAGAGCAAAGGGCTCCTGTCCCCAGACTGATGGATGCCAGGGTCCCTTAAACCTCCAAGCAGGTTCCTTCCCCCATGCCAAAAGGGCTTGTGAATGTGTGCGTATACATGTGTGTGTGAGTGTGTGTGTATGTGCGTGTGACCGGGGTGAAGAGACCTGGGGACATTTATCCCATTCTCCTGCTTGAAATAGCCAGCACTTACTCATTCATTCCATGAGCATCTAAGCACCTACTATGTGTAAGGTCTTTGCCAGGGCACTGAGGGGCCCCTGGAATGAAGAAGGCCCCTCGTCCTCCATCCTGGAGTCGACTCTGCTTTGACATCTTGTTTTTATCTAATCCTTCTTTGATTGCAGTTTGGAGAGAACAGGGGATTAGCTAGCAGGCCATGGTAGCAAAAGGGGGTATTTTCTAGATTTAAACCACCATTTTTCTCTGATGTATGCATTGTCTGCCACCTAGCAGTGTTTCTACAGATACAAGAAGAAGGATGGGGGAGCTTATTTAGCTGGTTACCAGGAAAAGCAACAAACTCACTGGCCCTCTCAAAGGACGGTTAGTAAATTTGCTCATTTCATGTCTTGGGCATTCTTTCATTTAGCAGGCATGTGTGGAACACCCCCTGTATACCAGCACCTGCGCTAGACTCTGGACGGTCAACCATGAGGAAGACGTGACTCTTGCCTGTCAGGAGTGTATAGCTAATGGGACATTTGGCATGAAAACAAAATAACAACTCTACAAGGTAATGAAGGATACATGAGTTCTATGTGCCTAGTGCAGTGGCAGGCCTAAAGCGTGTGTGCGTGCATGTGTGCATGTGGGTGTGTGTGTGTGTGTGTGTAGCAGATGGGAGAAATCACTGGCGGGGGGGCTGTAGCAGAAAATACTTGGGTTTGACATTCTTAACTGATTTCCAATCCTTGCCTAGTCACCGATCAGCTCTGGGACTTTGCATGTATCCCCTCGTCTCTCTGGGTTTCAGTTTTCCCATCCATAAAATGGGGCTGATGATAGCTATTTCTTGTGAGATTTTACACCGACACCTTATTATCCTCATGATTTTTCCTAGAGGATCAAATATGCAGAGATGGTCAATACATAGAAACTTTTATAGATACTAATGATGTTGAGTCTCTGTCCTCAGAATAGGATAACAATTTCAATTGTCACTGTTGAGCACTTACTAAGATTTCAATACTATTTTAAGTTCTTTACATGTGTCACCTCTCTGGATGATTCAAATCCTGGAACACTTGACAGAATGGGAATTATTCTGGACTGAGCACCCCACGAGTGACCCAAACAGGAATGTGCTTTGGGGCAAAGGCATGGTGGGAAAGCCCCAGGGATCACCTAGGCCCTCAACTCTCAGAGTAGACTGGCAACCAGCAGCCTTGGAAATGCTGCAGAAATGCAGAATCTGGCCACCCCACATCTGCGGAATCAGAATCTGCATTTTGAGAAATTAAGCGTGAGAAGCACTGTTCTAGTCTATTCCCCATGCAGCCCAGGACCCCCTCCCCAGCCTCTTTTTACTTCTCTAGCCATGGGTACTTACTGCCCCACACAGGTCCTGCTTGTTCTGTAGTCCTGTGTTGCAGGACCAGCATGGGTGAGGAAGTCTTCCAGACAGAGGAGGGATCAGAGCTGAGAGCAAGTGGGAACCCTCAGGACAGGGTCCTAAGCAGCACAGTATCTCCTTCTACAGCCTGGAAGGAATGACGCCGGGCCCGGGGTCCATCAGAGGGCACGGTCTGGGTCCCAGTGAAGCTGGGTTTTCTCCTTACGATGTACTCAGCACCGTCAAGCTCTCCCTTGCCGTGATGACTGCAACCTCACACCCCCCCTAGGAGGTGGGCACTGCTTTTGTTCCCACTTGACAAACGAGAAAACTGAGGCTCTGAGAGCGTCCCTTGCCCACGGTGACTCGCTGGCAGAGCTTGCATTCATTCGAAGCTAGGTCTCACTGTGACAAGCAATGACCATCAGGCGGCACTGCCCCGCATCCCGCATCTCCCACCTTGTTCCTCTTCCAATGCCCCGGATTAAACGGCAGGAAGCAGGGCTCTGCCTGCTTCCCCAGCCTAGGCCTTTCCTGGGCACCCCTGGTGAAGAGGCCAACACAGACGGTCCCTCCAATGGCAGGCACTGCGGGAGGGGAGCCGGGCATTGCCGCTGGTGGGCAGCAGACGACACGGAGGCCCAGCCACTCTCTGTCGGCATTTCTGCTGCCCCCAGCCCTCCCGACCGCAGTAATTAAATAAGTCTCTCGAAGAGGAGCTTGTACAGTATGTCATAAAATCTCTCTGAACTACCTATATTTACCCCTGAAAGTGAATTCTTTATAAGACCCGGGATATCAAAGCGGCCAGGGATCAAAGTCGTTTTAATAAGCCAGCCGAGCACGCCGGCCCGGCCTGGCCTCCTCCCGCCGCCCTCCTCGGAAGGCACTTAGGATGCCCCTTGGGCCGCATTGTCACTCTGATTGCTCACTGCACACGCCTTCAGGGGAACAAAAACTCCGGCCACTCACTCCCGGGGCGCGGCCCACCTGCTGTCTGCTCCGCGTGGCCGGCTCTGGGCAGCAGCCTGCGATTTTACGTGCCTGGAAGTGTCATCACTAACGAGTCACTGAGCGCTCGGAACGTCCGAGCCAGCCGTTGAGAAGTGGCCCGCCGATGCGTTTAGTCTACACAGAGCTTAAAAAAGAGAGAGAGAGACAACTAGATGCCACGTTAAAAATTGGACAAGGTCAGGAAACGGTTCCCTTGGGGTTGGCACAAAGAAGGCTTTTGGTGTGCCGGTCACCTTCTGTTCTTGATTTGGGTGTTAGTTACTTGGGTGTGTTCAGTTTAAGAAAACTCATCAAGCTGGATAATTAAGCTGTATGCACTTTCCTGTACGCGTGTTGTATGTCAGTAAAAAGTTTTTACAAATCTCGGCAGTTCGCATACAATTCTGCTTGCTCAGATTCTCAGGAGACCTGACCACCATCAATGGATGTTACATCGTAGCTGCCCAAGATGAGAGAGGTTGCCTCCAGCTGTCGCCCTCCCACCCCGGGCCACATCACACTTCTGTCCCACCTGCCTGCCCTTGTAGGAAGTTCAATGTGAGATCCCTGGTCTAGTTCAACCCTGTCGTTGAACTAACGGGGCAACTGAGGTCCAGAGGAAGGGAGCCAGTAGGATGAAACCAGACTCGAGTTTTCACTGTTGGCTTAGGCTTGTTCTCTTTCAGCAAGAATTGGCAAATTGTGATTTATGGGCCAAACCCAGCCATTGCCTGTCTTGTAAATCAAGTTTTATTGGAAATAGCCACACCATTCACTTATGTATTGTCTAAGGCTGCTTTTGTGCTACCTGATTCTGCATTGGTGGTTGAGGCAGAAATTCCACGTGGCCCACAAAGCCCCAAATAATTATGATTTGGACCTTTACAGAGAAAGTTTGCTGACTTCTGCCTTACACCATAAAGTTTCCTATACCGCGTCCCAGCTACAAATAAAGTGGTGGTGCAAGCAAGCTATAGTCACCTAGTTCATCATTCGATCAGGGAGCCTACTGGACGACTCCTCTGCCCGACGCTGCACTGAGCTCGGGATGGTATATAAAAGGACAAGTCAAGGTCAGCCTCTCTAGATGGGCGCCAGGACACGCTAGGGTGGTCAGGGAGCTAGGCTGCCCTGCCGGTGTGGAGCAGTGTGGCCTTGGGGAAGAATCTTGACCTCTCTGGACCTCCGTGCAGCCCACCTGCCACCTCTAGTGTATTGAGAAACTCCCGAGAGGTCATGTGACTGAAAGTGCTTTGGGAGGTTCTAAAAGGTGAGGTGGCCGTGGTGATGATTACAATGGCGATAACACTGTGATCTCATAGTGACTGAGTACCTACTGGCCTCCGTGTACCAGGCTGAGCATTTTTTTTTTTTTTTTAAATCCAACTGGCTTATTTTTTAATTTTTTAATTTTTTTATGGCTGTGTTGGGTCTTCGTTTCTGTGCGAGGGCTCTTTCCAGTTGCGGCGAGCGGGGGCCACTCTTCAACGCGGTGCGCGGGCCTCCCACTATCGCGGCCTCTCTTGTTGCGGAGCACAGGCTCCAGACGCGCAGGCTCAGTAGTGGTGGCTCACGGGCCCAGTTGCTCCGCGGCATGTGGGATCTTCCCAGACCAGGGCTCGAACCCGTGTCCCCTGCATTGGCAGGCAGATTCTCAACCACTGCGCCACCAGGGAAGCCCCAGGCTGAGCATTTTTAAAGGATATTCTATTTGATACTCACAGCTAACCTTTGAGATAAGTACTATTATTTTGCTGACTTTACACACATGAGAAAATTAAGGCATTTAAGACTTTAAGAGCTCCGGATATTGACTGAGCCCCTTCTATGTGCCACACTCTGTGTTCCGCTCTGGGGATGGAGGAGTGAAAAAAACAAAGATGTGTGAAGCTTCTCTTCTAATAAATTCATTCATTTGCCCAAGGTCACACAGCTGGAAAGTGTGGAGCTGGGATTGGAACTCAGCTTTGTGGGTCTCGGCCAGCAGGCTCTCTTACTGAAGATGACAGAGAAAAGGGGGAAGGAACCATGGCCAGAGTTCTGGTACCTTGGCCCAGACCGCCTCTCCAGGCGCCTCCTAGTTCAAACGCAGTGACCCATATCTAGAGCCTGGCACCTGGGTACCGCCCTCAGGAGGCCCCAGGAGAGCTCCCAGGAGCTGAGCATCTCTGTCAGGCCACCTGGTTGCTTAGGGACTTGGCACTATTTCCACTGGACTCCTCTTGAGCCCAGAGTCCATCTGAGGCTTCTCCAACGGGGCCATGTCAAAGAGTCACTCCCACTTGCTTCTTGGTGATCCGAAAGACGCCACAGGGAGACCAGACCTCAGCACTTCTTTGGGACTTGAGCTGCCCACGATGTCCACAAATGGCCAGATGATGGCAGATCCTGCCCTGGGGACCTTGAAAACGGCTCCTCCATTGTGAAGGGTAGGAGAGACGGAACGTGGACCCAGCCAGGCTTTAGCCCCCAACGGGGCAGGCCCTATACCCCAAAGGGTGGGCAGGCCCTATACCCCAAAGGCCATGTCTCCAACCCTGCCCATTAACCTCGTGACCCTGGCCGGCCCTGCCCTAACCTGCCTCTGCAGGGTTTCTGGGATGCTCTCCAGGCCTCCCTACCCGATCATTTCCCAGCCTCTCTCCTGCCCACAAGCCTTTGTGCAGGTGACTGTCTCCGCCAGGGACACACACCCCTTTGCCTGGCGAAGTTCTCTCCAGCCAAGGTCCCCTCCCCTTCCAAGGTCCTGCTCAAAGGTCACCACTTCTGGGAAGTGTCCCTAATGCCACTACTTCTGTACTCACCCCTGCACCCCCCGCAAGCCTCATGCCCCTCCTCCCAACATGTCACCAGGAGACATTCTGGCCTAGACTGGGGATTCCTGGAGGCTGGGGGCAGGGCCGGGGTCATCTCTGGGTCCCCAGTGCCAGATAGAGCCGGGCCCAGATGAGGACAAATGTGTGAGTAAATAAAGCTTGGTTTTCTTCTCCGGGTCTACAGACAGCTCTTGGCTTTGGGGAAAGGCCAGGGGAGGCTGTGTGAGTGGACGTGGGCTTGATTCGGGCTGGGGACAGTCTCCCTCCCAGGCTCCTCTGCCGGCCCTGAAGTTTGCGAGGGAGCCCCAGAAACCTTCCCAAAAGTTGTCCTCACCACAATTCCTGGGCCTCGGAGGGGAGAGAGGTGGGCACAGCCCCATTCATAACACCCAGAGAGGGTGGGCAAAGGGTATTGAGGAAGCCCAGGGGGTAGTGGTAGAAGTTCCTTCTTGTGGCAAGAAGAGGGGAAGGGACAAGGAAGGACTCTAGGCTCCCAGCAGCCCTCACCAAGGAGGCGGCAGGTGTTAATAACAGCTGGCACTTAACTATGACCTCGCTATGCAGCAGGCACTCTCTTGGCCACTTCACTTCTATTAGCTTATTTAAACCTCAGTGCAAACCCGCAAAGAAGAATCTAATAATACCTCTTGTTCAGGTACAAAGAAACTGAGGATCAGAGAGGTTAAGTAACTTGCCCAAGTCACACAGCTAGAAAGTGGTAGGGCCAGGATCTAGAGCCTGGATGCAAACCTCTACACATACACACACACACACACAAACACACACACACACACAATTGCAGCCAGTAACTGGCCCGTCAGACCTTCACAAAACTCAGGGGCATGGCCAAGTTTCCATTCAGGGCCAAGACTAGGGGGAGGCCAATTTTAAGGAGACACTCACTCTCAGGTGTCAACCTTGCACTTGCTCGAGCATGTGAGCGAGTGTCTCCTTAAATCTTGTACCCAGGGCGCACTTGGATTGCCTCACCCTAGTCCCAGCCTGTTCCTGTTTCATATATGAGGAAACTGAGGCTCTGACACAGGATGTAAAGTACCCAGGAGCGAAAAGCGTGACACTGGCAGAACTGGGAATCAGACCCATGGTTGCTGGGAAGCAAGGCAGTGCTCAGGCCCCCACCGGGATGGTGGCTTTGTGATAAGCAGCAAAAGAGGCTCCCACAGGCCTCTCGCAAGCACTTCTCCCCTGGGAGTCTCTGGCCCAGCCTCTGGCCTCACCCTCCCCAAACCTCTCCATCTCCCCATCCAGGGAGTCTCTCTTTTTCCCTCTCCTGCAGAGCCAGCTCAGGGCCCCAGGCACGGTCCCCTTTTAGCTCTTTTGCCAGATTCCAGCTACGGACTCTTTGCCCAGTCTGGGGGAGGAAGGCACAGCTAGTAGAGTTTAGCAACAAAACATCAAGTCCTCAACCTGAATCCCACCCCCGTCCCCAGCCCCAATTCCCAACCAAGCAGTGGGGACCCGAAGCCAGGGGGACACTGGCAATTAGCAGAGGAGACCGAGGAGGCAGGAACTCCAGAAAACATGTCCTTTACCTAGGTGTCAGTGGACCCTCATGAGTTCTTGGAGACCAAGATCAGCTAGGAATCATTATACTCATTTAAAGATGAGGCAGTCGAGGCTCCTGCAGCGTCAGTGAGCCACCCAAGGGCACCAGCATGATGGGGTGCAAGCCTGGGCTGGATTCCAGCTTGTTGGAGCCATCCTTCCCTTGGCAAGGGAGGGAGCTTGGAAAATAGTTCCTCATGCCTCCCTGATAAGTGCGTGGATCTCATTCGCATCCCATCTAGATCAAAATGCAAGTTTTTTCCCGGTTGGGCTTTTTAAAATATGACTTTTGGGGTTTTCAAAAGAAAATGCTCTGCTGACTTAGACATCAATAGCTCCCTTAAAACTTGGGGAATTGCACTATTAACTTTTTTTTTCTTTTTCCTGGCCCTCCCCCACCCTGGGTCCTGGAGGTAGAGCCCAGGTACCTCTAGGACCTCCGCTCTGTAGGGGAGATTTCTCTTTGCA